>NC_087159.1:0-12500 GCF_035594125.1 Scylla paramamosain | reverse complement strand
GCAACGAGTGGACGGGCACGGTAGGAGCTCTGCAGTCAGGGGAAGCTGACCTCACTGTCTCTGAATTGTCCATCACTGAGGAGAGGTTGAAAGTTGTTACCTACACCCAGCCTATCTATATCATCAGGTGAGAGATACAGGTGATGATCAAATAATATTTTAAAGATGTTGAACAAAGTGCTCCCTTAACAGATTAACCAGGCCACCATTAGTAGTAGAAATGTTGCACTAGAATGAAATTAGTTGGGAAATGTAATGCATAATTATTGGCAGGGAAAAGATGGTGACAGGGATGCTGGGACGTGCTTCACTGTACACCGTGGTGGCCGCCCCTTGGTGCTTGGCGGTACCTTATAGGGCATCAAGGGGCAGTTATTGTAGTCTCATCTTACAGCAAAACAAGTAAAAGAAAAAAAAAATAGTAATAATAATAATAATATAAAAAATTTTTTATCATTATGTCTTGATGAGCACAAATCTTTCCCTGCCAATACATAAACAGCACATTTTTTCACTAAATTTCACCATTGTAGTACACATTTATACTAGTAATGATGACCTGTAGACTTTCCAGGCATGACAACACTTGAAACACAACCATTTTGTTAGCTACAGCATAGAGCAGCCACCAGACAGCCTTCCCCCACGTCAGCATGTCACACACTGAATCTGTCAGTCTGCTTTCAAGAACACATGAGGGACTAACAGGAGTTGCCATGTACTTAATTTCCTGCAGATTCTTTCACACCAAGGAGTAGCAAGTTGGAAGTCTGTGATTGTAACTATCCTGCTCAATTTCAGCTTCTATTCTAATCTCTACTTAATCTCCATATAGTTCCATTTTGGCCATAAGTCACTGTTTACTTAATCAATCCCTCCTAAGACACTGCACTTTTTTCAGATTATAGAGCTGATAGGTCTCGGTAGGGGGTTGAGTGGTGGCTTGAGAGGGCCTTGGTGGGGGCTGACAGGGTTTGGTAGGGCTTGGCAGGGGTGACAGCAAAGGCTTCTGTTTAAAATCTCACATCTCAAGCCACCTCATTACTTGAGAGGTGACAAAGGGCTTGGCAGAGCTTGACAGGGATTGGTAGAGGTGACAGAGGCAGGCAGGAGTGACAGGGGATGACAAGGAACACCTCAAAATTAATGTACACGCATGTACAGACCGACTGCCCCTCTAAAAATGCTTCAAACTTTCCTTGTTTTGTATAAGCTTGAGCACCTGGTACACTCACGGGCACACAGCACCCCCGGGCCGTCCCCCAACACCTTAGGGCCCGGGAAAGGGTGGTCCCAGGCCGGGATGGAAATAAATAAATAAAAATAAAAGCTGGAACCGGCCTTACCTTTCTTGAGGGCGTCTTCTTTATGTCTGTACATATTTCCATGGTGGCACACGCTACTAGCCGCCCCCTGGACACGCCCCTCGCCACCTCACGCATGTACAGACCGACTGCCCCTCTCTGAAAAGCAACAAATTCAGCCCTATATCAAGTCTGACTCGTGCCTGTTTACATTTCTCTGGGTCTCTGTCAGGGCTCAGGCGTGTATAATGGGAGAATGATAGAAAACGAAAGATTTTCAGGGGAAACTAGTTATAAGTCTATTATAAAATACCGTGATACAACCACTAATAATGTCTTAATAATGCACTTTTTCCTAACAGTATACTGAGGTCGACAAACTGAAAGGCTTTGGAGTAGTCAACAAAGACTGATTTCACTAATGAATTGCTTGGTATGTCAGTCACTTTGAATCGTCTTTTTGCCTTGTGACTAATTTTTAATGTCTCGGTTAGGTTAGGTTAGGTTAGGTTAGGTTAGGTAAGGTTAGGTTAGGTTAGGTCAGGTCAGGTCAGGTTAGGTTAGGTTAGGTTAAGTTAGGTCAGGTTAGGTTAGGTTAGGTTAGGTCAGGTCAGGTCAGGTTAGGTTAGGTTAGGTTAGGTAAGGTTAGGTTAGGTTAGGTTAAAAAAAAAAAAGATATTTTTTTTCAGGTGAGGGCCAGTTAGGTTGTTTTTGTGGTACAGATTTAAGGTACAGTGACACATGGTACAGTGGCTTATGGTGAAGGTAGACAAGGCCTTCCTGCACCATTAGCACCATAGAGTACAGTGCTGTGGTACTGTAGCACTGAAATATTAAGCAAACACAAAAAAAAAAAAAGATATTTTTTTTCAGGTGAGGGCCAGTTAGGTTGTTTTTGTGGTACAGTTTTAAGGTACAGTGACGCATGGTACAGTCGCTTATGGTGAAGGTAGACAAGGCCTTCCTGCACCATTAGCACCACAGAGAGAGAGAGAGAGAGAGAGAGAGAGAGAGAGAGAGAGAGAGAGAGAGAGAGAGAGAGAGAGAGAGAGAGAGAGAGAGAGAGAGAGAGAGAGAGACTTAACCAAACCTAACTAACTGAATTAATATAAACCTAACCTGATGGAAAGAAATAAAGAAAAAATAAAAGCTGCAACCGGCCTTACCTTTCTTGAGAAGCGTCTTTTTTATGTTTTTACATATTTCCCTGGTGGCAGACGCTACTAGCCGCCCCCTGGCGACACCCCTCGCCACCTCACACATGTACAGACCGACTGCCGCTTTAAAAAGCAACAAATTCACTCCTATATCAAGTCTGACTGGTGCGTTTGTTTACATTTCTCTGGGTCTCGGTCTGGACTCAGGCCTGCAGGATGGGAGAATGTTAGAAAACGAGAGATTTTCAGGCAAAACTAATATAAGTTAATGTTGTGATACAAAACTACAACCACTAATAATAATATACCTCATGTTTTAATAATGCCAAGACAATACAAGATAAACATTAATGACTTACAATGAAAAACAAGATGGAGATAGACAAATTAGGAAAGAAATAGGTTTCTATAGAGTATTACTGTGTGTGTGTGTGTGTGTGTGTGTGTGTGTGTGTGTGTGTGTCACTAATTTCTATCTCTTTCTCTCTCTCCTGAGAACTATTTCATATTGCTGTACATCAACATGAAATATCACCACACAAGCCTCTCTCTCTTTCTCTGCACCTCACAACACAACACAACACTTTATCACACTAATCAGTAAACAATACCAAAAGCTCCCCTTCTGCAGGCCTGACTCCTCCCTTTCATTCAGACCCTTTCTTTCCCTCTCTCTCAGCTTGCCCGCCTTCGTATCTGCGTCTATATTTACTCTTGATTCAAGTATACAACTCTACACCATACTGACCTATAGGTACAGTGCAAATAGCTTTTCTTCCTCCCTGTTTTTCCTGTCTCTCTGCCTGTCTGCCTCTTTCTCCCTCTCTACTGACTCATGGCTCAAAGATACAAGTCTAATTAAGCTTTGAACCTCTCTGTCTCTACAATATCATAAAACCTCAACACTCCAAACCAAACCAACCCTGCCAACACCTACCTGTCTCTCTGCCTCAGTCAGTCAGTCAGTCAGTCAGTCAGTCAGTCAGTCAGTCAGTCAGCCATTCAACCAGCCAGCTAGCCATTCAACCAACCAGCCAATCAATCAGTCACTCAGCTAGTCAGTCAGTCAGTCAGTCAGTCAGTCAGTCAGTCAGTCAGTCAGTCAGCCAGTCAGTCAGCCATTCAACCAGCCAGCTAGCCATTCAACCAACTAGCCAATCAATCAGTCACTCAGCTAGTCAGTCAGTCAGTCAGTCAGTCAGTCAGTCAGTCAGTCAGTCAGTCAGTCAGCCATTCAACCAGCCAGCTAGCCATTCAACCAACCAGCCAATCAATCAGTCACTCAGCTAGTCAGTTAGTCAGTCAGTCAGTCAGTCAGTCAGTCAGTCAGTCAGTCAGTCAGTCAGTCAGTCAGTCAGCCATTCAACCAGCCAGCTAGCCATTCAACCAACCAGCCAATCAATCAGTCACTCAGTTAGTCAGTCAGTCAGTCAGTCAGTCAGTCAGTCAGTCAGTCAGTCAGTCAGTCAGTCAGTCAGTTAGCCATTCAACCAGCCAGCTAGCCATTCAACCAACCAGCCAATAAATCAGTCACTCAGCTAGTCAGTCAGTCAGTCAGTCAGTCATTCAGTCAGTCAGTCAGTCAGTCAGTCAGTCAGCCATTCAACCAGCCAGCTAGGCATTCAACCAACCAGCCAATCAATCAGTCACTCAGCTAGTCAGTCAGTCAGTCAGTCAGTCAGTCAGTCAGTCAGTCAGTCAGTCAGCCAGTCAGTCAGCCATTCAACCAGCCAGCTAGCCATTCAACCAACTAGCCAATCAATCAGTCACAGTCAGTCAGTCAGTCAGTCAGTCAGTCAGTCAGTCAGTCAGTCAGTCAGTCAGTCAGTCAGCCATTCAACCAGCCAGCTAGCCATTCAACCAACCAGCCAATCAATCAGTCACTCAGCTAGTCAGTTAGTCAGTCAGTCAGTCAGTCAGTCAGTCAGTCAGTCAGTCAGTCAGTCAGTCAGTCAGCCATTCAACCAGCCAGCTAGCCATTCAACCAACCAGCTAATCAATCAGTCACTCAGTTAGTCAGTCAGTCAGTCAGTCAGTCAGTCAGTCAGTCAGTCAGTTAGCCATTCAACCAGCCAGCTAGCCATTCAACCAACCAGCCAATCAATCAGTCACTCAGCTAGTCAGTCAGTCAGTCAGTCAGTCAGTCAGTCAGTCAGTCAGTCAGTCAGTCAGTCAGTCAGTCAGCCATTCAACCAGCCAGCTAGGCATTCAACCAACCAGCCAATCAATCAGTCACTCAGCTAGTCAGTCAGTCAGTCAGTCAGTCAGTCAGTCAGTCAGTCAGTTAGTCAGTCAGCCAGTCAGTCAGCCATTCAACCAGCCAGCTAGCCATTCAACCAACTAGCCAATCAATCAGTCACTCAGCTAGTCAGTCAGTCAGTCAGTCAGTCAGTCAGTCAGTCAGTCAGTCAGTCAGTCAGTCAGCCATTCAACCAACCAGCCAATCAATCAGTCACTCAGCTAGTCAGTTAGTCAGTCAGTCAGTCAGTAAGTCAGTCAGTCAGTCAGTCAGTCAGCCATTCAACCAGCCAGCTAGCCATTCAACCAACCAGCCAATCAATCAGTCACTCAGTTAGTCAGTCAGTCAGTCAGTCAGTCAGTCAGTCAGTCAGTCAGTCAGTTAGCCATTCAACCAGCCAGCTAGCCATTCGACAAACCAGCCAATCAATCAGTCACTCAGCTAGTCAGTCAGTCAGTTAGTCAGTCAGTCAGTCAGTCAGTCAGTCAGTCAGTCAGTCAGTCAGTCAGTCAGTCAGTCAGTCAGCCATTCAACCAGCCAGCTAGGCATTCAACCAACCAGCCAATCAATCAGTCACTCAGCTAGTCAGTCAGTCAGTCAGTCAGTCAGTCAGTCAGTCAGCCATTCAACCAACCAGCTAGCCACCCAACTAGCTAACCAGCCAGTCAATCAGTCACTCAGCCCAGCCAGTCAGTCAGTCAGTCAGTTAGTAAGCCAGCCAGCAAGCCAGCCAGCCAGCCAGTCAGTCAGTCAGTCAGTCAGTCACTCAGCCAGCGAGTCAGCCGGCCAGCCAGTCAGTTAGTTCTGTGGGCCTGTGTATGGTTCTGGTGGGCGTCTGTTTGGTTTGTGTTAGGTTCAGCTAGCCCTCTGTTTGGTCTGTGTTTGGTCTCTGGGCCATAGATGCAGCAAGACCGGTTCAAAATTCCAAGCACTGACGCACTGCACAGACTACCACCTCATGCCTGCTTGGTGTGAAAGAGTCTGCTGGGACAAATGACCTACACAGCAACTTGTATCAGTCCCCCAGATGTGTTCCTGGAAGCTCAGTGTTATGGATGCAGTGTGACATGCTGACTTAGGGAAGGCTGTCTGTCGTGGCTGCACCTTGCTGTGGCTAAGAAAAGGCTGTGTTTGTTTGAAGTGCTGTACTGGTCATGCTGGGAAGTGTACAGGTCACCATTAGTAGTAGAAATGTTGCACTAGAATGAAATTAGTTGGGAAATGTAATGCATAATTATTGGCAGGGAAAAGATGGTGACAGGGATGCTGGGACGTGCTTCACTGTGCACCGTGGTGGCCGCCCCTTGGTGCTTGGCGGTACCTTATAGGGCATCAAGGGGCAGTTATTGTAGTCTCATCTTACAGCAAAACAAGTAAAAGAAAAAAAATAGTAATAATAATAATAATATAAAAATTTTTTTATCATTGTCTTGATGAGCACAAATCTTTCCCTGCCAATACATAAACAGCACATTTTTTCACTAAATTTCACCATTGTAGTACACATTTATACTAGTAATGATGACCTGTAGACTTTCCAGGCATGACAACACTTGAAACACAACCATTTTGTTAGCTACAGCATAGAGCAGCCACCAGACAGCCTTCCCCCACGTCAGCATGTCACACACTGAATCTGTCAGTCTGCTTTCAAGAACACATGAGGGACTAACAGGAGTTGCCATGTACTTAATTTCCTGCAGATTCTTTCACACCAAGGAGTAGCAAGTTGGAAGTCTGTGATTGTAACTATCCTGCTCAATTTCAGCTTCTATTCTAATCTCTACTTAATCTCCATATAGTTCCATTTTGGCCATAAGTCACTGTTTACTTAATCAATCCCTCCTAAGACACTGCACTTTTTTCAGATTATAGAGCTGATAGGTCTCGGTAGGGGGTTGAGTGGTGGCTTGAGAGGGCCTTGGTGGGGGCTGACAGGGTTTGGTAGGGCTTGGCAGGGGTGACAGCAAAGGCTTCTGTTTAAAATCTCACATCTCAAGCCACCTCATTACTTGAGAGGTGACAAAGGGCTTGGCAGAGCTTGACAGGGATTGGTAGAGGTGACAGAGGCAGGCAGGAGTGACAGGGGATGACAAGGAACACCTCAAAATTAATGTACACGCATATACAGACCGACTGCCCCTCTAAAAATGCTTCAAACTTTCCTTGTTTTGTATAAGCTTGAGCACCTGGTACACTCACGGGCACACAGCACCCCCGGGCCGTCCCCCAACACCTCAGGACTCGGGAAAGGGGGGGTCCCAGGCCGGGATGGAAATAAATAAATAAAAATAAAAGCTGGAACCGGCCTTACCTTTCTTGAGGGCGTCTTCTTTATGTCTGTACATATTTCCACGGTGGCACACGCTACTAGCCGCCCCCTGGACACGCCTCTCGCCACCTCACGCATGTACAGACCGACTGCCCCTCTCTGAAAAGCAACAAATTCAGCCCTATATCAAGTCTGACTCGTGCCTGTTTACATTTCTCTGGGTCTCTGTCAGGGCTCAGGCGTGTAGAATGAAAGAATGATAGAAAACGAAAGATTTTCAGGGGAAACTAGTTATAAGTCTATTATAAAATACCGTGATACAACCACTAATAATGTCTTAATAATGCACTTTTTCCTAACAGTATACTGAGGTCGACAAACTGAAAGGCTTTGGAGTAGTCAACAAAGACTGATTTCACTAATTAATTGCTTGGTATGTCAGTCACTTTGAATCGTCTTTTTGCCTTGTGACTAATTTTTAATGTCTCGGTTAGGTTAGGATAGGTTAGGTTAGGTTAGGTTAGGTTAGGTTAGGTTAGGTCAGGTCAGGTTAGGTTAGGTTAGGTTAGGTTAGGTCAGGTTAGGTTAGGTTAGGTTAGGTTAGGTCAGGTCAGGTCAGGTTAGGTTAGGTTAGGTTAGGTTAGGTAAGGTTAGGTTAGGTTAGGTTAAAAAAAAAAGAGATTTTTTTTCAGGTGAGGGCCAGTTAGGTTGTTTTTGTGGTACAGATTTAAGGTACAGTGACACATGGTACAGTGGCTTATGGTGAAGGTAGACAAGGCCTTCCTGCACCATTAGCACCATAGAGTACAGTGCTGTGGTACTGTAGCACTGAAATATTAAGCAAACACAAAAAAAAAAAAGATATTTTTTTTCAGGTGAGGGCCAGTTAGGTTGTTTTTGTGGTACAGTTTTAAGGTACAGTGACGCATGGTACAGTCGCTTATGGTGAAGGTAGACAAGGCCTTCCTGCACCATTAGCATCATAGGGTACAGTGATGTGGTATTGTAGCACTGAAATATTAAGAACACGAAAAAAAAACGATATATTTTTTTTTAAGTGAGGGCCAGTTAGGTTAAGTTTTTGGGGTACAGTTTAAATGTACAGTGACGCATGGTATAGTGGCTTATGGTGCAGGTAGACAAGGCCTTCCTGCACCATTAGCACCACACAGAGAGAGAGAGAGAGAGAGAAGAGAGAGAGAGAGAGAGAGAGAGAGAGAGAGAGAGAGAGAGAAGAGAGAGGAGAGAGAGAGAGAGAGAGAGAGAGAGAGAGAGAGAGAGAGAGAGAGAGAGAGAGAGAGAGAGAGAGACTTAACCAAACCTAACTAACTGAATTAATATAAACCTAACCTGATGGAAAGAAATAAAGAAAAAATAAAAGCTGCAACCGGCCTTACCTTTCTTGAGAAGCGTCTTTTTTATGTTTTTACATATTTCCCTGGTGGCAGACGCTACTAGCCGCCCCCTGGCGACACCCCTCGCCACCTCACACATGTACAGACCGACTGCCGCTTTAAAAAGCAACAAATTCACTCCTATATCAAGTCTGACTGGTGCGTTTGTTTACATTTTCTCTGGGTCTCGGTCTGGACTCAGGCCTGCAGGATGGGAGAGATGTTAGAAAACGAGAGATTTTCAGGCAAAACTAATATAAGTTAATGTTGTGATACAAAACTACAACCACTAATAATAATATACCTCATGTTTTAATAATGCCAAGACAATACAAGATAAACATTAATGACTTACAATGAAAAACAAGATGGAGATAGACAAATTAGGAAAGAAATAGGTTTCTATAGAGTATTACTGTGTGTGTGTGCGTGTGTGTGTGTGTGTGTGTGTGTGTGTGTCACTAATTTCTATCTCTTTCTCTCTCTCCTGAGAACTATTTCATATTGCTGTACATCAACATGAAATATCACCACACAAGCCTCTCTCTCTTTCTCTGCACCTCACAACACAACACAACACTTTATCACACTAATCAGTAAACAATACCAAAAGCTCCCCTTCTGCAGGCCTGACTCCTCCCTTTCATTCAGACCCTTTCTTTCCCTCTCTCTCAGCTTGCCCGCCTTCGTATCTGCGTCTATATTTACTCTTGATTCAAGTATACAACTCTACACCATACTGACCTATAGGTACAGTGCAAATAGCTTTTCTTCCTCCCTGTTTTTTCCTGTCTCTCTGCCTGTCTGCCTCTTTCTCCCTCTCTACTGACTCATGGCTCAAAGATACAAGTCTAATTAAGCTTTGAACCTCTCTGTCCCTACAATATCATAAAACCTCAACACTCCAAACCAAACCAACCCTGCCAACACCTACCTGTCTCTCTGCCTCAGTCAGTCAGTCAGTCAGTCAGTCAGTCAGTCAGTCAGTCAGTCAGCCATTCAACCAGCCAGCTAGCCATTCAACCAACCAGCCAATCAATCAGTCACTCAGGCTAGTCCAGTCAGTCAGTCAGTCAGTCAGTCAGTCAGTCAGTCAGTCAGTCAGTCAGCCAGTCAGTCAGCCATTCAACCAGCCAGCTAGCCATTCAACCAACTAGCCAATCAATCAGTCACTCAGCTAGTCAGTCAGTCAGTCAGTCAGTCAGTCAGTCAGTCAGTCAGTCAGTCAGTCAGTCAGCCATTCAACCAGCCAGCTAGCCATTCAACCAACCAGCCAATCAATCAGTCACTCAGCTAGTCAGTTAGTCAGTCAGTCAGTCAGTCAGTCAGTCAGTCAGTCAGTCAGTCAGTCAGTCAGTCAGTCAGTCAGCCATTCAACCAGCCAGCTAGGCATTCAACCAACCAGCCAATCAATCAGTCACTCAGCTAGTCAGTCAGTCAGTCAGTCAGTCAGTCAGTCAGCCAGTCAGTCAGTCAGTCGTCAGTCAGTCAGTTAGCCATTCAACCAGCCAGCTAGCCATTCAACCAACTAGCCAATCAATCAGTCACTCAGCTAGTCAGTCAGTCAGTCAGTCAGTCAGTCAGTCAGTCAGTCAGTCAGTCAGTCAGTCAGCCATTCAACCAGCCAGCTAGCCATTCAACCAACTAGCCAATCAATCAGTCACTCAGCTAGTCAGTCAGTCAGTCAGTCAGTCAGTCAGTCAGTCAGTCAGTCAGCCAGTCAGTCAGCCATTCAACCAGCCAGCTAGCCATTCAACCAACCAGCCAATCAATCAGTCACTCAGCTAGTCAGTTAGTCAGTCAGTCAGTCAGTCAGTCAGTCAGTCAGTCAGTCAGTCAGTCAGTCAGTCAGTCAGCCATTCAACCAGCCAGCTAGCCATTCAACCAACCAGCCAATCAATCAGTCACTCAGTTAGTCAGTCAGTCAGTCAGTCAGTCAGTCAGTCAGTCAGTCAGTCAGTCAGTCAGTCAGTCAGTCAGTCAGTTAGCCATTCAACCAGCCAGCTAGTCATTCAACCAACCAGCCAATAAATCAGTCACTCAGCTAGTCAGTCAGTCAGTCAGTCAGTCAGTCAGTCAGTCAGTCAGTCAGTCAGTCAGTCAGTCAGCCATTCAACCAGCCAGCTAGGCATTCAACCAACCAGCCAATCAATCAGTCACTCAGCTAGTCAGTCAGTCAGTCAGTCAGTCAGTCAGTCAGTCAGTCAGCCAGTCAGTCAGCCATTCAACCAGCCAGCTAGCCATTCAACCAACTAGCCAATCAATCAGTCACTCAGTCAGTCAGTCAGTCAGTCAGTCAGTCAGTCAGTCAGTCAGTCAGTCAGTCAGTCAGCCATTCAACCAGCCAGCTAGCCATTCAACCAACCAGCCAATCAATCAGTCACTCAGCTAGTCAGTTAGTCAGTCAGTCAGTCAGTCAGTCAGTCAGTTAGTCAGTCAGTCAGTCAGTCAGTCAGCCATTCAACCAGCCAGCTAGCCATTCAACCAACCAGCCAATCAATCAGTCACTCAGTTAGTCAGTCAGTCAGTCAGTCAGTCAGTCAGTCAGTCAGTCAGTCAGTCAGTTAGCCATTCAACCAGCCAGCTAGCCATTCAACCAACCAGCCAATCAATCAGTCACTCAGCTAGTCAGTCAGTCAGTCAGTCAGTCAGTCAGTCAGTCAGTCAGTCAGTCAGTCAGTCAGTCAGTCAGTCAGTCAGCCATTCAACCAGCCAGCTAGGCATTCAACCAACCAGCCAATCAATCAGTCACTCAGCTAGTCAGTCAGTCAGTCAGTCAGTCAGTCAGTCAGTCAGTTAGTCAGTCAGCCAGTCAGTCAGCCATTCAACCAGCCAGCTAGCCATTCAACCAACTAGCCAATCAATCAGTCACTCAGCTAGTCAGTCAGTCAGTCAGTCAGTCAGTCAGTCAGTCAGTCAGTCAGTCAGCCATTCAACCAACCAGCCAATCAATCAGTCACTCAGCTAGTCAGTTAGTCAGTCAGTCAGTCAGTAAGTCAGTCAGTCAGTCAGTCAGTCAGCCATTCAACCAGCCAGCTAGCCATTCAACCAACCAGCCAATCAATCAGTCACTCAGTTAGTCAGTCAGTCAGTCAGTCAGTCAGTCAGTCAGTCAGTCAGTCAGTTAGCCATTCAACCAGCCAGCTAGCCATTCGACAAACCAGCCAATCAATCAGTCACTCAGCTAGTCAGTCAGTCAGTTAGTCAGTCAGTCAGTCAGTCAGTCAGTCAGTCAGTCAGTCAGTCAGTCAGTCAGTCAGTCAGTCAGCCATTCAACCAGCCAGCTAGGCATTCAACCAACCAGCCAATCAATCAGTCACTCAGCTAGTCAGTCAGTCAGTCAGTCAGTCAGTCAGTCAGTCAGCCATTCAACCAACCAGCTAGCCACCCAACTAGCTAACCAGCCAGTCAATCAGTCACTCAGCCAGCCAGTCAGTCAGTCAGTCAGTCAGTTAGTAAGCCAGCCAGCAAGCCAGCCAGCCAGCCAGTCAGTCAGTCAGTCAGTCAGTCACTCAGCCAGCGAGTCAGCCGGCCAGCCAGTCAGTTAGTTCCTGTGGGCCTGTGTATGGTTCTGGTGGGCGTCTGTTTGGTTTGTGTTAGGTTCAGCTAGCCCTCTGTTTGGTCTGTGTTTGGTCTCTGGGCCATAGATGCAGCAAGACCGGTTCAAAATTCCAAGCACTGACGCACTGCACAGACTACCACCTCATGCCTGCTTGGTGTGAAAGAGTCTGCTGGGACAAATGACCTACACAGCAACTTGTATCAGTCCCCCAGATGTGTTCCTGGAAGCTCAGTGTTATGGATGCAGTGTGAGCATGCTGGACTTAGGGAAGGCTGTGGGTCTGTCGTGGCTGCACCTTGCTGTGGCTAAGAAAAAGGCTGTGTTTGTTTGAAGTGCTGTACTGGTCATGCTGGGAAGTGTACAGGTCACCATTAGTAGTAGAAATGTTGCACTAGAATGAAATTAGTTGGGAAATGTAATGCATAATTAGTTGGCAGGGGAAAAGATGGTGACAGGGATGCTGGGACGTAGCTTCACTGTGCACCGTGGTGGCCGCCCCTTGGTGCTTGGCGGTACCTTATAGGGCATCAAGGGGCAGTTATTGTAGTCTCATCTTTTTACAGCAAAACAAG
>NC_087158.1:31072039-31211005 GCF_035594125.1 Scylla paramamosain | reverse complement strand
TGTCCCAGCAGACTCTTTCACACCAAGCAGGCATGAGGTGGTAGTCTGTGCAGTGCGTCAGTGCTTGGAATTGCCTGAACCGGTCTTGCTGCATCTATGGCCCAGAGACCAAACACAGACCAAACAGAGGGCTAGCTGAACCTAACACAAACCAAACAGACGCCCACCAGAACCATACACAGGCCCACAGAACTAACTGACTGGCTGGCCGGCTGACTCGCTGGCTGAGTGACTGACTGACTGACTGACTGACTGGCTGGCTGGCTGGCTTGCTGGCTGGCTTACTAACTGACTGACTGACTGACTGGCTGGCTGAGTGACTGATTGACTGGCTGGTTAGCTAGTTGGGTGGCTAGCTGGTTGGTTGAATGGCTGACTGACTGACTGACTGACTGACTGACTGACTGACTAGCTGAGTGACTGATTGATTGGCTGGTTGGTTGAATGCCTAGCTGGCTGGTTGAATGGCTGACTGACTGACTGACTGACTGACTGACTGACTGACAGACTGACTGACTGACTGACTAATCTGACTGACTGACTAGCTGAGTGACTGATTGATTGGCTGGTTTGTCGAATGGCTAGCTGGCTGGTTGAATGGGGCTAACTGACTGACTGACTGACTGACTGACTGACTGAACTGACTGACTGACTAACTGAGTGACTGATTGATTGGCTGGTTGGTTGAATGGCTAGCTGGCCTGGTTGAATGGCTGACTGACTGACTGACTGACTGACTTACTGACTGACTGACTAACTAACTGACAAGCTGAGTGACTGATTGATTGGCTGGTTGGTTGAATGGCTGACTGACTGACTGACTGACTGACTGACTGACTGACTGACTGACTGACTGACTGACTGACTGACTGACTAGCTGAGTGACTGATTGATTGGCTAGTTGGTTGAATGGCTAGCTGGCTGGTTAAATGGCTGACTGACTGGCTGACTGACTGACTAACTGACTGACTGACTGACTGACTGACTGACTGACTGACTAGCTGAGTGACTGATTGATTGGCTGGTTGGTTGAATGCCTAGCTGGCTGGTTGAATGGCTGACTGACTGACTGACTGACTGACTGACTGACTGACTGACTGACTGACTGACTGACTGACTAGCTGAGTGACTGATTGATTGGCTGGTTGGTTGAATGGCTAGCTGGCTGGTTGAATGGCTAACTGACTGACTGACTGACTGACTGACTGACTGACTGACTGACTGACTGACTGACTAACTGAGTGACTGATTGATTGGCTGGTTGGTTGATTTGCTAGCTGGCTGGTTGAATGGCTGACTGACTGACTGACTGACTGACTGACTGACTGACTGACTGACTGACTGACTGACTGACTAACTGACTAGCTGAGTGACTGATTGATTGGCTGGTTGGTTGAATGGCTAGCTGGCTGGTTGAATGGCTGACTGACTGGCTGACTGACTGACTGACTGACTGACTGACTGACTGACTGACTGACTGACTGACTGAGTGACTGATTGATTGGCTAGTTGGTTGAATGGCTAGCTGGCTGGTTGAATGGCTGACTGACTGGCTGACTGACTGACTGACTGACTGACTGACTGACTGACTGACTGACTGACTAGCTGAGTGACTGATTGATTGGCTGGTTGGTTGAATGCCTAGCTGGCTGGTTGAATGGCTGACTGACTGACTGACTGACTGACTGACTGACTGACTGACTGACTGACTGACTAGCTGAGTGACTGATTTATTGGCTGGTTGGTTGAATGGCTAGCTGGCTGGTTGAATGGCTAACTGACTGACTGACTGACTGACTGACTGACTGACTGACTGACTGACTGACTGACTGACTGACTGACTAACTGAGTGACTGATTGATTGGCTGGTTGGTTGAATGGCTAGCTGGCTGGTTGAATGGCTGACTGACTGACTGACTGACTGACTGACTGACTGACTGACTGACTGACTGACTGACTGACTGACTAACTGACTAGCTGAGTGACTGATTGATTGGCTGGTTGGTTGAATGGCTAGCTGGCTGGTTGAATGGCTGACTGACTGACTGACTGACTGACTGACTGACTGACTGACTGACTGACTGACTGACTAGCTGAGTGACTGATTGATTGGCTAGTTGGTTGAATGGCTAGCTGGCTGGTTGAATGGCTGACTGACTGGCTGACTGACTGACTGACTGACTGACTGACTGACTGACTGACTGACTGACTGACTAGCTGAGTGACTGATTGATTGGCTGGTTGGTTGAATGGCTAGCTGGCTGGTTGAATGGCTGACTGACTGACTGACTGACTGACTGACTGACTGACTGAGGCAGAGAGACAGGTAGGTGTTGGCAGGGTTGGTTTGGTTTGGAGTGTTGAGGTTTTATGATATTGTAGAGACAGAGAGGTTCAAAGCTTAATTAGACTTGTATCTTTGAGCCATGAGTCAGTAGAGAGGGAGAAAGAGGCAGACAGGCAGAGAGACAGGAAAAACAGGGAGGAAGAAAAGCTATTTGCACTGTACCTATAGGTCAGTATGGTGTAGAGTTGTATACTTGAATCAAGAGTAAATATAGACGCAGATACGAAGGCGGGCAAGCTGAGAGAGAGGGAAAGAAAGGGTCTGAATGAAAGGGAGGAGTCAGGCCTGCAGAAGGGGAGCTTTTGGTATTGTTTACTGATTAGTGTGATAAAGTGTTGTGTTGTGTTGTGAGGTGCAGAGAAAGAGAGAGAGGCTTGTGTGGTGATATTTCATGTTGATGTACAGCAATATGAAATAGTTCTCAGGAGAGAGAGAAAGAGATAGAAATTAGTGACACACACACACACACACACACACACACACACACACACAGTAATACTCTATAGAAACCTATTTCTTTCCTAATTTGTCTATCTCCATCTTGTTTTTCATTGTAAGTCATTAATGTTTATCTTGTATTGTCTTGGCATTATTAAAACATGAGGTATATTATTATTAGTGGTTGTAGTTTTGTATCACAACATTAACTTATATTAGTTTTGCCTGAAAATCTCTCGTTTTCTAACATTCTCCCATCCTGCAGGCCTGAGTCCAGACCGAGACCCAGAGAAATGTAAACAAACGCACCAGTCAGACTTGATATAGGAGTGAATTTGTTGCTTTTTAAAGCGGCAGTCGGTCTGTACATGTGTGAGGTGGCGAGGGGTGTCGCCAGGGGGCGGCTAGTAGCGTCTGCCACCAGGGAAATATGTAAAAACATAAAAAAGACGCTTCTCAAGAAAGGTAAGGCCGGTTGCAGCTTTTATTTTTTCTTTATTTCTTTCCATCAGGTTAGGTTTATATTAATTCAGTTAGTTAGGTTTGCTTAAGTCTCTCTCTCTCTCTCTCTCTCTCTCTCTCTCTCTCTCTCTCTCTCTCTCTCTCTCTCTCTCTCTCTCTCTCTGTGGTGCTAATGGTGCAGGAAGGCCTTGTCTACCTGCACCATAAGCCACTATACCATGCGTCACTGTACATTTAAACTGTACCCCAAAAACTTAACCTAACTGGCCCTCACTTAAAAAAAAATATATCGTTTTTTTTTCGTGTTCTTAATATTTCAGTGCTACAATACCACATCACTGTACCCTATGATGCTAATGGTGCAGGAAGGCCTTGTCTACCTTCACCATAAGCGACTGTACCATGCGTCACTGTACCTTAAAACTGTACCACAAAAACAACCTAACTGGCCCTCACCTGAAAAAAAATATCTTTTTTTTTTGTGTTTGCTTAATATTTCAGTGCTACAGTACCACAGCACTGTACTCTATGGTGCTAATGGTGCAGGAAGGCCTTGTCTACCTTCACCATAAGCCACTGTACCATGTGTCACTGTACCTTAAATCTGTACCACAAAAACAACCTAACTGGCCCTCACCTGAAAAAAAATCTCTTTTTTTTTTAACCTAACCTAACCTAACCTAACCTTACCTAACCTAACCTAACCTAACCTAACCTGACCTGACCTGACCTAACCTAACCTAACCTAACCTAACCTAACCTGACCTAACCTAACCTAACCTAACCTAACCTGACCTGACCTAACCTAACCTAACCTAACCTAACCTAACCTAACCTAACCTAACCTATCCTAACCTAACCGAGACATTAAAAATTAGTCACAAGGCAAAAAGACGATTCAAAGTGACTGACATACCAAGCAATTAATTAGTGAAATCAGTCTTTGTTGACTACTCCAAAGCCTTTCAGTTTGTTGACCTCAGTATACTGTTAGGAAAAAGTGCATTATTAAGACATTATTAGTGGTTGTATCACGGTATTTTATAATAGACTTATAACTAGTTTCCCCTGGAAATCTTTCGTTTTCTATCATTCTTTCATTCTACACGCCTGAGCCCTGACAGAGACCCAGAGAAATGTAAACAGGCACGAGTCAGACTTGATATAGGGCTGAATTTGTTGCTTTTCAGAGAGGGGCAGTCGGTCTGTACATGCGTGAGGTGGCGAGAGGCGTGTCCAGGGGGCGGCTAGTAGCGTGTGCCACCGTGGAAATATGTACAGACATAAAGAAGACGCCCTCAAGAAAGGTAAGGCCGGTTCCAGCTTTTATTTTTATTTATTTATTTCCATCCCGGCCTGGGACCGCCCCTTTCCCGAGTCCTGAGGTGTTGGTGGACGGCCCGGGGGTGCTGTGTGCCCGTGAGTGTACCAGGTGCTCAAGCTTATACAAAACAAGGAAAGTTTGAAGCATTTTTAGAGGGGCAGTCGGTCTGTACTCGTACATGCGTGTACATTAATTTTGAGGTGTTCCTTGTCATCCCCTGTCACTCCTGCCTGCCTCTGTCACCTCTACCAATCCCTGTCAAGCTCTGCCAAGCCCTTTGTCACCTCTCAAGTAATGAGGTGGCTTGAGATGTGAGATTTTAAACAGAAGCCTTTGCTGTCACCCCTGCCAAGCCCTACCAAACCCTGTCAGCCCCCACCAAGGCCCTCTCAAGCCACCACTCAACCCCCTACCGAGACCTATCAGCTCTATAATCTGAAAAAAGTGCAGTGTCTTAGGAGGGATTGATTAAGTAAACAGTGACTTATGGCCAAAATGGAACTATATGGAGATTAAGTAGAGATTAGAATAGAAGCTGAAATTGAGCAGGATAGTTACAATCACAGACTTCCAACTTGCTACTCCTTGGTGTGAAAGAATCTGCAGGAAATTAAGTACATGGCAACTCCTGTTAGTCCCTCATGTGTTCTTGAAAGCAGACTGACAGATTCAGTGTGTGACATGCTGACGTGGGGGAAGGCTGTCTGGTGGCTGCTCTATGCTGTAGCTAACAAAATGGTTGTGTTTCAAGTGTTTTCATGCCTGGAAAGTCTACAGGTCATCATTACTAGTATAAATGTGTACTACAATGGTGAAATTTAGTGAAAAAATGTGCTGTTTATGTATTGGCAGGGAAAGATTTATGCTCATCAAGACAATGATAAAAAAAATTTTTATATTATTATTATTATTACTATTTTTTTTCTTTTACTTGTTTTGCTGTAAGATGAGACTACAATAACTGCCCCTTGATGCCCTATAAGGTACCGCCAAGCACCAAGGGGCGGCCACCACGGTGCACAGTGAAGCACGTCCCAGCATCCCTGTCACCATCTTTTCCCTGCCAATAATTATGCATTACATTTCCCAACTAATTTCATTCTAGTGCAACATTTCTACTACTAATGGTGGCCTGTACACTTCCCAGCATGACCAGTACAGCACTTCAAACAAACACAGCCTTTTCTTAGCCACAGCAAGGTGCAGCCACGACAGACAGCCTTCCCTAAGTCAGCATGTCACACTGCATCCATAACACTGAGCTTCCAGGAACACATCTGGGGGACTGATACAAGTTGCTGTGTAGGTCATTTGTCCCAGCAGACTCTTTCACACCAAGCAGGCATGAGGTGGTAGTCTGTGCAGTGCGTCAGTGCTTGGAATTTTGAACCGGTCTTGCTGCATCTATGGCCCAGAGACCAAACACAGACCAAACAGAGGGCTAGCTGAACCTAACACAAACCAAACAGACGCCCACCAGAACCATACACAGGCCCACAGAACTAACTGACTGGCTGGCCGGCTGACTCGCTGGCTGAGTGACTGACTGACTGACTGACTGACTGGCTGGCTGGCTGGCTTGCTGGCTGGCTTACTAACTGACTGACTGACTGACTGGCTGGCTGAGTGACTGATTGACTGGCTGGTTAGCTAGTTGGGTGGCTAGCTGGTTGGTTGAATGGCTGACTGACTGACTGACTGACTGACTGACTGACTGACTAGCTGAGTGACTGATTGATTGGCTGGTTGGTTGAATGCCTAGCTGGCTGGTTGAATGGCTGACTGACTGACTGACTGACTGACTGACTGACTGACTGACTGACTGACTGACTGACTAACTGACTGACTGACTAGCTGAGTGACTGATTGATTGGCTGGTTTGTCGAATGGCTAGCTGGCTGGTTGAATGGCTAACTGACTGACTGACTGACTGACTGACTGACTGACTGACTGACTGACTAACTGAGTGACTGATTGATTGGCTGGTTGGTTGAATGGCTAGCTGGCTGGTTGAATGGCTGACTGACTGACTGACTGACTGACTTACTGACTGACTGACTGACTAACTGACTAGCTGAGTGACTGATTGATTGGCTGGTTGGTTGAATGGCTGACTGACTGACTGACTGACTGACTGACTGACTGACTGACTGACTGACTGACTGACTGACTGACTGACTAGCTGAGTGACTGATTGATTGGCTAGTTGGTTGAATGGCTAGCTGGCTGGTTAAATGGCTGACTGACTGGCTGACTGACTGACTAACTGACTGACTGACTGACTGACTGACTGACTGACTGACTAGCTGAGTGACTGATTGATTGGCTGGTTGGTTGAATGCCTAGCTGGCTGGTTGAATGGCTGACTGACTGACTGACTGACTGACTGACTGACTGACTGACTGACTGACTGACTGACTGACTGACTAGCTGAGTGACTGATTGATTGGCTGGTTGGTTGAATGGCTAGCTGGCTGGTTGAATGGCTAACTGACTGACTGACTGACTGACTGACTGACTGACTGACTGACTGACTGACTAACTGAGTGACTGATTGATTGGCTGGTTGGTTGAATGGCTAGCTGGCTGGTTGAATGGCTGACTGACTGACTGACTGACTGACTGACTGACTGACTGACTGACTGACTGACTGACTGACTGACTGACTGACTAACTGACTAGCTGAGTGACTGATTGATTGGCTGGTTGGTTGAATGGCTAGCTGGCTGGTTGAATGGCTGACTGACTGGCTGACTGACTGACTGACTGACTGACTGACTGACTGACTGACTGACTGACTGACTGAGTGACTGATTGATTGGCTAGTTGGTTGAATGGCTAGCTGGCTGGTTGAATGGCTGACTGACTGGCTGACTGACTGACTGACTGACTGACTGACTGACTGACTGACTGACTGACTAGCTGAGTGACTGATTGATTGGCTGGTTGGTTGAATGCCTAGCTGGCTGGTTGAATGGCTGACTGACTGACTGACTGACTGACTGACTGACTGACTGACTGACTAGCTGAGTGACTGATTTATTGGCTGGTTGGTTGAATGGCTAGCTGGCTGGTTGAATGGCTAACTGACTGACTGACTGACTGACTGACTGACTGACTGACTGACTGACTGACTGACTGACTGACTAACTGAGTGACTGATTGATTGGCTGGTTGGTTGAATGGCTAGCTGGCTGGTTGAATGGCTGACTGACTGACTGACTGACTGACTGACTGACTGACTGACTGACTGACTGACTGACTGACTGACTAACTGACTAGCTGAGTGACTGATTGATTGGCTGGTTGGTTGAATGGCTAGCTGGCTGGTTGAATGGCTGACTGACTGACTGACTGACTGACTGACTGACTGACTGACTGACTGACTGACTGACTAGCTGAGTGACTGATTGATTGGCTAGTTGGTTGAATGGCTAGCTGGCTGGTTGAATGGCTGACTGACTGGCTGACTGACTGACTGACTGACTGACTGACTGACTGACTGACTGACTGACTGACTAGCTGAGTGACTGATTGATTGGCTGGTTGGTTGAATGGCTAGCTGGCTGGTTGAATGGCTGACTGACTGACTGACTGACTGACTGACTGACTGACTGAGGCAGAGAGACAGGTAGGTGTTGGCAGGGTTGGTTTGGTTTGGAGTGTTGAGGTTTTATGATATTGTAGAGACAGAGAGGTTCAAAGCTTAATTAGACTTGTATCTTTGAGCCATGAGTCAGTAGAGAGGGAGAAAGAGGCAGACAGGCAGAGAGACAGGAAAAACAGGGAGGAAGAAAAGCTATTTGCACTGTACCTATAGGTCAGTATGGTGTAGAGTTGTATACTTGAATCAAGAGTAAATATAGACGCAGATACGAAGGCGGGCAAGCTGAGAGAGAGGGAAAGAAAGGGTCTGAATGAAAGGGAGGAGTCAGGCCTGCAGAAGGGGAGCTTTTGGTATTGTTTACTGATTAGTGTGATAAAGTGTTGTGTTGTGTTGTGAGGTGCAGAGAAAGAGAGAGAGGCTTGTGTGGTGATATTTCATGTTGATGTACAGCAATATGAAATAGTTCTCAGGAGAGAGAGAAAGAGATAGAAATTAGTGACACACACACACACACACACACACACACACACACACACAGTAATACTCTATAGAAACCTATTTCTTTCCTAATTTGTCTATCTCCATCTTGTTTTTCATTGTAAGTCATTAATGTTTATCTTGTATTGTCTTGGCATTATTAAAACATGAGGTATATTATTATTAGTGGTTGTAGTTTTGTATCACAACATTAACTTATATTAGTTTTGCCTGAAAATCTCTCGTTTTCTAACATTCTCCCATCCTGCAGGCCTGAGTCCAGACCGAGACCCAGAGAAATGTAAACAAACGCACCAGTCAGACTTGATATAGGAGTGAATTTGTTGCTTTTTAAAGCGGCAGTCGGTCTGTACATGTGTGAGGTGGCGAGGGGTGTCGCCAGGGGGCGGCTAGTAGCGTCTGCCACCAGGGAAATATGTAAAAACATAAAAAAGACGCTTCTCAAGAAAGGTAAGGCCGGTTGCAGCTTTTATTTTTTCTTTATTTCTTTCCATCAGGTTAGGTTTATATTAATTCAGTTAGTTAGGTTTGCTTAAGTCTCTCTCTCTCTCTCTCTCTCTCTCTCTCTCTCTCTCTCTCTCTCTCTCTCTCTCTCTCTCTCTCTCTCTGTGGTGCTAATGGTGCAGGAAGGCCTTGTCTACCTGCACCATAAGCCACTATACCATGCGTCACTGTACATTTAAACTGTACCCCAAAAACTTAACCTAACTGGCCCTCACTTAAAAAAAAATATATCGTTTTTTTTTCGTGTTCTTAATATTTCAGTGCTACAATACCACATCACTGTACCCTATGATGCTAATGGTGCAGGAAGGCCTTGTCTACCTTCACCATAAGCGACTGTACCATGCGTCACTGTACCTTAAAACTGTACCACAAAAACAACCTAACTGGCCCTCACCTGAAAAAAAATATCTTTTTTTTTTGTGTTTGCTTAATATTTCAGTGCTACAGTACCACAGCACTGTACTCTATGGTGCTAATGGTGCAGGAAGGCCTTGTCTACCTTCACCATAAGCCACTGTACCATGTGTCACTGTACCTTAAATCTGTACCACAAAAACAACCTAACTGGCCCTCACCTGAAAAAAAATCTCTTTTTTTTTTAACCTAACCTAACCTAACCTAACCTTACCTAACCTAACCTAACCTAACCTAACCTGACCTGACCTGACCTAACCTAACCTAACCTAACCTAACCTAACCTGACCTAACCTAACCTAACCTAACCTAACCTGACCTGACCTAACCTAACCTAACCTAACCTAACCTAACCTAACCTAACCTAACCTATCCTAACCTAACCGAGACATTAAAAATTAGTCACAAGGCAAAAAGACGATTCAAAGTGACTGACATACCAAGCAATTAATTAGTGAAATCAGTCTTTGTTGACTACTCCAAAGCCTTTCAGTTTGTTGACCTCAGTATACTGTTAGGAAAAAGTGCATTATTAAGACATTATTAGTGGTTGTATCACGGTATTTTATAATAGACTTATAACTAGTTTCCCCTGGAAATCTTTCGTTTTCTATCATTCTTTCATTCTACACGCCTGAGCCCTGACAGAGACCCAGAGAAATGTAAACAGGCACGAGTCAGACTTGATATAGGGCTGAATTTGTTGCTTTTCAGAGAGGGGCAGTCGGTCTGTACATGCGTGAGGTGGCGAGAGGCGTGTCCAGGGGGCGGCTAGTAGCGTGTGCCACCGTGGAAATATGTACAGACATAAAGAAGACGCCCTCAAGAAAGGTAAGGCCGGTTCCAGCTTTTATTTTTATTTATTTATTTCCATCCCGGCCTGGGACCGCCCCTTTCCCGAGTCCTGAGGTGTTGGTGGACGGCCCGGGGGTGCTGTGTGCCCGTGAGTGTACCAGGTGCTCAAGCTTATACAAAACAAGGAAAGTTTGAAGCATTTTTAGAGGGGCAGTCGGTCTGTACTCGTACATGCGTGTACATTAATTTTGAGGTGTTCCTTGTCATCCCCTGTCACTCCTGCCTGCCTCTGTCACCTCTACCAATCCCTGTCAAGCTCTGCCAAGCCCTTTGTCACCTCTCAAGTAATGAGGTGGCTTGAGATGTGAGATTTTAAACAGAAGCCTTTGCTGTCACCCCTGCCAAGCCCTACCAAACCCTGTCAGCCCCCACCAAGGCCCTCTCAAGCCACCACTCAACCCCCTACCGAGACCTATCAGCTCTATAATCTGAAAAAAGTGCAGTGTCTTAGGAGGGATTGATTAAGTAAACAGTGACTTATGGCCAAAATGGAACTATATGGAGATTAAGTAGAGATTAGAATAGAAGCTGAAATTGAGCAGGATAGTTACAATCACAGACTTCCAACTTGCTACTCCTTGGTGTGAAAGAATCTGCAGGAAATTAAGTACATGGCAACTCCTGTTAGTCCCTCATGTGTTCTTGAAAGCAGACTGACAGATTCAGTGTGTGACATGCTGACGTGGGGGAAGGCTGTCTGGTGGCTGCTCTATGCTGTAGCTAACAAAATGGTTGTGTTTCAAGTGTTTTCATGCCTGGAAAGTCTACAGGTCATCATTACTAGTATAAATGTGTACTACAATGGTGAAATTTAGTGAAAAAATGTGCTGTTTATGTATTGGCAGGGAAAGATTTATGCTCATCAAGACAATGATAAAAAAAATTTTTATATTATTATTATTATTACTATTTTTTTTCTTTTACTTGTTTTGCTGTAAGATGAGACTACAATAACTGCCCCTTGATGCCCTATAAGGTACCGCCAAGCACCAAGGGGCGGCCACCACGGTGCACAGTGAAGCACGTCCCAGCATCCCTGTCACCATCTTTTCCCTGCCAATAATTATGCATTACATTTCCCAACTAATTTCATTCTAGTGCAACATTTCTACTACTAATGGTGGCCTGTACACTTCCCAGCATGACCAGTACAGCACTTCAAACAAACACAGCCTTTTCTTAGCCACAGCAAGGTGCAGCCACGACAGACAGCCTTCCCTAAGTCAGCATGTCACACTGCATCCATAACACTGAGCTTCCAGGAACACATCTGGGGGACTGATACAAGTTGCTGTGTAGGTCATTTGTCCCAGCAGACTCTTTCACACCAAGCAGGCATGAGGTGGTAGTCTGTGCAGTGCGTCAGTGCTTGGAATTTTGAACCGGTCTTGCTGCATCTATGGCCCAGAGACCAAACACAGACCAAACAGAGGGCTAGCTGAACCTAACACAAACCAAACAGACGCCCACCAGAACCATACACAGGCCCACAGAACTAACTGACTGGCTGGCCGGCTGACTCGCTGGCTGAGTGACTGACTGACTGACTGACTGACTGGCTGGCTGGCTGGCTTGCTGGCTGGCTTACTAACTGACTGACTGACTGACTGGCTGGCTGAGTGACTGATTGACTGGCTGGTTAGCTAGTTGGGTGGCTAGCTGGTTGGTTGAATGGCTGACTGACTGACTGACTGACTGACTGACTGACTGACTAGCTGAGTGACTGATTGATTGGCTGGTTGGTTGAATGCCTAGCTGGCTGGTTGAATGGCTGACTGACTGACTGACTGACTGACTGACTGACTGACTGACTGACTGACTGACTGACTAACTGACTGACTGACTAGCTGAGTGACTGATTGATTGGCTGGTTTGTCGAATGGCTAGCTGGCTGGTTGAATGGCTAACTGACTGACTGACTGACTGACTGACTGACTGACTGACTGACTGACTAACTGAGTGACTGATTGATTGGCTGGTTGGTTGAATGGCTAGCTGGCTGGTTGAATGGCTGACTGACTGACTGACTGACTGACTTACTGACTGACTGACTGACTAACTGACTAGCTGAGTGACTGATTGATTGGCTGGTTGGTTGAATGGCTGACTGACTGACTGACTGACTGACTGACTGACTGACTGACTGACTGACTGACTGACTGACTGACTGACTAGCTGAGTGACTGATTGATTGGCTAGTTGGTTGAATGGCTAGCTGGCTGGTTAAATGGCTGACTGACTGGCTGACTGACTGACTAACTGACTGACTGACTGACTGACTGACTGACTGACTGACTAGCTGAGTGACTGATTGATTGGCTGGTTGGTTGAATGCCTAGCTGGCTGGTTGAATGGCTGACTGACTGACTGACTGACTGACTGACTGACTGACTGACTGACTGACTGACTGACTGACTGACTAGCTGAGTGACTGATTGATTGGCTGGTTGGTTGAATGGCTAGCTGGCTGGTTGAATGGCTAACTGACTGACTGACTGACTGACTGACTGACTGACTGACTGACTGACTGACTAACTGAGTGACTGATTGATTGGCTGGTTGGTTGAATGGCTAGCTGGCTGGTTGAATGGCTGACTGACTGACTGACTGACTGACTGACTGACTGACTGACTGACTGACTGACTGACTGACTGACTGACTGACTAACTGACTAGCTGAGTGACTGATTGATTGGCTGGTTGGTTGAATGGCTAGCTGGCTGGTTGAATGGCTGACTGACTGGCTGACTGACTGACTGACTGACTGACTGACTGACTGACTGACTGACTGACTGACTGAGTGACTGATTGATTGGCTAGTTGGTTGAATGGCTAGCTGGCTGGTTGAATGGCTGACTGACTGGCTGACTGACTGACTGACTGACTGACTGACTGACTGACTGACTGACTGACTAGCTGAGTGACTGATTGATTGGCTGGTTGGTTGAATGCCTAGCTGGCTGGTTGAATGGCTGACTGACTGACTGACTGACTGACTGACTGACTGACTGACTGACTAGCTGAGTGACTGATTTATTGGCTGGTTGGTTGAATGGCTAGCTGGCTGGTTGAATGGCTAACTGACTGACTGACTGACTGACTGACTGACTGACTGACTGACTGACTGACTGACTGACTGACTAACTGAGTGACTGATTGATTGGCTGGTTGGTTGAATGGCTAGCTGGCTGGTTGAATGGCTGACTGACTGACTGACTGACTGACTGACTGACTGACTGACTGACTGACTGACTGACTGACTGACTAACTGACTAGCTGAGTGACTGATTGATTGGCTGGTTGGTTGAATGGCTAGCTGGCTGGTTGAATGGCTGACTGACTGACTGACTGACTGACTGACTGACTGACTGACTGACTGACTGACTGACTAGCTGAGTGACTGATTGATTGGCTAGTTGGTTGAATGGCTAGCTGGCTGGTTGAATGGCTGACTGACTGGCTGACTGACTGACTGACTGACTGACTGACTGACTGACTGACTGACTGACTGACTAGCTGAGTGACTGATTGATTGGCTGGTTGGTTGAATGGCTAGCTGGCTGGTTGAATGGCTGACTGACTGACTGACTGACTGACTGACTGACTGACTGAGGCAGAGAGACAGGTAGGTGTTGGCAGGGTTGGTTTGGTTTGGAGTGTTGAGGTTTTATGATATTGTAGAGACAGAGAGGTTCAAAGCTTAATTAGACTTGTATCTTTGAGCCATGAGTCAGTAGAGAGGGAGAAAGAGGCAGACAGGCAGAGAGACAGGAAAAACAGGGAGGAAGAAAAGCTATTTGCACTGTACCTATAGGTCAGTATGGTGTAGAGTTGTATACTTGAATCAAGAGTAAATATAGACGCAGATACGAAGGCGGGCAAGCTGAGAGAGAGGGAAAGAAAGGGTCTGAATGAAAGGGAGGAGTCAGGCCTGCAGAAGGGGAGCTTTTGGTATTGTTTACTGATTAGTGTGATAAAGTGTTGTGTTGTGTTGTGAGGTGCAGAGAAAGAGAGAGAGGCTTGTGTGGTGATATTTCATGTTGATGTACAGCAATATGAAATAGTTCTCAGGAGAGAGAGAAAGAGATAGAAATTAGTGACACACACACACACACACACACACACACACACACACACAGTAATACTCTATAGAAACCTATTTCTTTCCTAATTTGTCTATCTCCATCTTGTTTTTCATTGTAAGTCATTAATGTTTATCTTGTATTGTCTTGGCATTATTAAAACATGAGGTATATTATTATTAGTGGTTGTAGTTTTGTATCACAACATTAACTTATATTAGTTTTGCCTGAAAATCTCTCGTTTTCTAACATTCTCCCATCCTGCAGGCCTGAGTCCAGACCGAGACCCAGAGAAATGTAAACAAACGCACCAGTCAGACTTGATATAGGAGTGAATTTGTTGCTTTTTAAAGCGGCAGTCGGTCTGTACATGTGTGAGGTGGCGAGGGGTGTCGCCAGGGGGCGGCTAGTAGCGTCTGCCACCAGGGAAATATGTAAAAACATAAAAAAGACGCTTCTCAAGAAAGGTAAGGCCGGTTGCAGCTTTTATTTTTTCTTTATTTCTTTCCATCAGGTTAGGTTTATATTAATTCAGTTAGTTAGGTTTGCTTAAGTCTCTCTCTCTCTCTCTCTCTCTCTCTCTCTCTCTCTCTCTCTCTCTCTCTCTCTCTCTCTCTCTCTCTGTGGTGCTAATGGTGCAGGAAGGCCTTGTCTACCTGCACCATAAGCCACTATACCATGCGTCACTGTACATTTAAACTGTACCCCAAAAACTTAACCTAACTGGCCCTCACTTAAAAAAAAATATATCGTTTTTTTTTCGTGTTCTTAATATTTCAGTGCTACAATACCACATCACTGTACCCTATGATGCTAATGGTGCAGGAAGGCCTTGTCTACCTTCACCATAAGCGACTGTACCATGCGTCACTGTACCTTAAAACTGTACCACAAAAACAACCTAACTGGCCCTCACCTGAAAAAAAATATCTTTTTTTTTTGTGTTTGCTTAATATTTCAGTGCTACAGTACCACAGCACTGTACTCTATGGTGCTAATGGTGCAGGAAGGCCTTGTCTACCTTCACCATAAGCCACTGTACCATGTGTCACTGTACCTTAAATCTGTACCACAAAAACAACCTAACTGGCCCTCACCTGAAAAAAAATCTCTTTTTTTTTTAACCTAACCTAACCTAACCTAACCTTACCTAACCTAACCTAACCTAACCTAACCTGACCTGACCTGACCTAACCTAACCTAACCTAACCTAACCTAACCTGACCTAACCTAACCTAACCTAACCTAACCTGACCTGACCTAACCTAACCTAACCTAACCTAACCTAACCTAACCTAACCTAACCTATCCTAACCTAACCGAGACATTAAAAATTAGTCACAAGGCAAAAAGACGATTCAAAGTGACTGACATACCAAGCAATTAATTAGTGAAATCAGTCTTTGTTGACTACTCCAAAGCCTTTCAGTTTGTTGACCTCAGTATACTGTTAGGAAAAAGTGCATTATTAAGACATTATTAGTGGTTGTATCACGGTATTTTATAATAGACTTATAACTAGTTTCCCCTGGAAATCTTTCGTTTTCTATCATTCTTTCATTCTACACGCCTGAGCCCTGACAGAGACCCAGAGAAATGTAAACAGGCACGAGTCAGACTTGATATAGGGCTGAATTTGTTGCTTTTCAGAGAGGGGCAGTCGGTCTGTACATGCGTGAGGTGGCGAGAGGCGTGTCCAGGGGGCGGCTAGTAGCGTGTGCCACCGTGGAAATATGTACAGACATAAAGAAGACGCCCTCAAGAAAGGTAAGGCCGGTTCCAGCTTTTATTTTTATTTATTTATTTCCATCCCGGCCTGGGACCGCCCCTTTCCCGAGTCCTGAGGTGTTGGTGGACGGCCCGGGGGTGCTGTGTGCCCGTGAGTGTACCAGGTGCTCAAGCTTATACAAAACAAGGAAAGTTTGAAGCATTTTTAGAGGGGCAGTCGGTCTGTACTCGTACATGCGTGTACATTAATTTTGAGGTGTTCCTTGTCATCCCCTGTCACTCCTGCCTGCCTCTGTCACCTCTACCAATCCCTGTCAAGCTCTGCCAAGCCCTTTGTCACCTCTCAAGTAATGAGGTGGCTTGAGATGTGAGATTTTAAACAGAAGCCTTTGCTGTCACCCCTGCCAAGCCCTACCAAACCCTGTCAGCCCCCACCAAGGCCCTCTCAAGCCACCACTCAACCCCCTACCGAGACCTATCAGCTCTATAATCTGAAAAAAGTGCAGTGTCTTAGGAGGGATTGATTAAGTAAACAGTGACTTATGGCCAAAATGGAACTATATGGAGATTAAGTAGAGATTAGAATAGAAGCTGAAATTGAGCAGGATAGTTACAATCACAGACTTCCAACTTGCTACTCCTTGGTGTGAAAGAATCTGCAGGAAATTAAGTACATGGCAACTCCTGTTAGTCCCTCATGTGTTCTTGAAAGCAGACTGACAGATTCAGTGTGTGACATGCTGACGTGGGGGAAGGCTGTCTGGTGGCTGCTCTATGCTGTAGCTAACAAAATGGTTGTGTTTCAAGTGTTTTCATGCCTGGAAAGTCTACAGGTCATCATTACTAGTATAAATGTGTACTACAATGGTGAAATTTAGTGAAAAAATGTGCTGTTTATGTATTGGCAGGGAAAGATTTATGCTCATCAAGACAATGATAAAAAAAATTTTTATATTATTATTATTATTACTATTTTTTTTCTTTTACTTGTTTTGCTGTAAGATGAGACTACAATAACTGCCCCTTGATGCCCTATAAGGTACCGCCAAGCACCAAGGGGCGGCCACCACGGTGCACAGTGAAGCACGTCCCAGCATCCCTGTCACCATCTTTTCCCTGCCAATAATTATGCATTACATTTCCCAACTAATTTCATTCTAGTGCAACATTTCTACTACTAATGGTGGCCTGTACACTTCCCAGCATGACCAGTACAGCACTTCAAACAAACACAGCCTTTTCTTAGCCACAGCAAGGTGCAGCCACGACAGACAGCCTTCCCTAAGTCAGCATGTCACACTGCATCCATAACACTGAGCTTCCAGGAACACATCTGGGGGACTGATACAAGTTGCTGTGTAGGTCATTTGTCCCAGCAGACTCTTTCACACCAAGCAGGCATGAGGTGGTAGTCTGTGCAGTGCGTCAGTGCTTGGAATTTTGAACCGGTCTTGCTGCATCTATGGCCCAGAGACCAAACACAGACCAAACAGAGGGCTAGCTGAACCTAACACAAACCAAACAGACGCCCACCAGAACCATACACAGGCCCACAGAACTAACTGACTGGCTGGCCGGCTGACTCGCTGGCTGAGTGACTGACTGACTGACTGACTGACTGGCTGGCTGGCTGGCTTGCTGGCTGGCTTACTAACTGACTGACTGACTGACTGGCTGGCTGAGTGACTGATTGACTGGCTGGTTAGCTAGTTGGGTGGCTAGCTGGTTGGTTGAATGGCTGACTGACTGACTGACTGACTGACTGACTGACTGACTAGCTGAGTGACTGATTGATTGGCTGGTTGGTTGAATGCCTAGCTGGCTGGTTGAATGGCTGACTGACTGACTGACTGACTGACTGACTGACTGACTGACTGACTGACTGACTGACTAACTGACTGACTGACTAGCTGAGTGACTGATTGATTGGCTGGTTTGTCGAATGGCTAGCTGGCTGGTTGAATGGCTAACTGACTGACTGACTGACTGACTGACTGACTGACTGACTGACTGACTAACTGAGTGACTGATTGATTGGCTGGTTGGTTGAATGGCTAGCTGGCTGGTTGAATGGCTGACTGACTGACTGACTGACTGACTTACTGACTGACTGACTGACTAACTGACTAGCTGAGTGACTGATTGATTGGCTGGTTGGTTGAATGGCTGACTGACTGACTGACTGACTGACTGACTGACTGACTGACTGACTGACTGACTGACTGACTGACTGACTAGCTGAGTGACTGATTGATTGGCTAGTTGGTTGAATGGCTAGCTGGCTGGTTAAATGGCTGACTGACTGGCTGACTGACTGACTAACTGACTGACTGACTGACTGACTGACTGACTGACTGACTAGCTGAGTGACTGATTGATTGGCTGGTTGGTTGAATGCCTAGCTGGCTGGTTGAATGGCTGACTGACTGACTGACTGACTGACTGACTGACTGACTGACTGACTGACTGACTGACTGACTGACTAGCTGAGTGACTGATTGATTGGCTGGTTGGTTGAATGGCTAGCTGGCTGGTTGAATGGCTAACTGACTGACTGACTGACTGACTGACTGACTGACTGACTGACTGACTGACTAACTGAGTGACTGATTGATTGGCTGGTTGGTTGAATGGCTAGCTGGCTGGTTGAATGGCTGACTGACTGACTGACTGACTGACTGACTGACTGACTGACTGACTGACTGACTGACTGACTGACTGACTGACTAACTGACTAGCTGAGTGACTGATTGATTGGCTGGTTGGTTGAATGGCTAGCTGGCTGGTTGAATGGCTGACTGACTGGCTGACTGACTGACTGACTGACTGACTGACTGACTGACTGACTGACTGACTGACTGAGTGACTGATTGATTGGCTAGTTGGTTGAATGGCTAGCTGGCTGGTTGAATGGCTGACTGACTGGCTGACTGACTGACTGACTGACTGACTGACTGACTGACTGACTGACTGACTAGCTGAGTGACTGATTGATTGGCTGGTTGGTTGAATGCCTAGCTGGCTGGTTGAATGGCTGACTGACTGACTGACTGACTGACTGACTGACTGACTGACTGACTAGCTGAGTGACTGATTTATTGGCTGGTTGGTTGAATGGCTAGCTGGCTGGTTGAATGGCTAACTGACTGACTGACTGACTGACTGACTGACTGACTGACTGACTGACTGACTGACTGACTGACTAACTGAGTGACTGATTGATTGGCTGGTTGGTTGAATGGCTAGCTGGCTGGTTGAATGGCTGACTGACTGACTGACTGACTGACTGACTGACTGACTGACTGACTGACTGACTGACTGACTGACTAACTGACTAGCTGAGTGACTGATTGATTGGCTGGTTGGTTGAATGGCTAGCTGGCTGGTTGAATGGCTGACTGACTGACTGACTGACTGACTGACTGACTGACTGACTGACTGACTGACTGACTAGCTGAGTGACTGATTGATTGGCTAGTTGGTTGAATGGCTAGCTGGCTGGTTGAATGGCTGACTGACTGGCTGACTGACTGACTGACTGACTGACTGACTGACTGACTGACTGACTGACTGACTAGCTGAGTGACTGATTGATTGGCTGGTTGGTTGAATGGCTAGCTGGCTGGTTGAATGGCTGACTGACTGACTGACTGACTGACTGACTGACTGACTGAGGCAGAGAGACAGGTAGGTGTTGGCAGGGTTGGTTTGGTTTGGAGTGTTGAGGTTTTATGATATTGTAGAGACAGAGAGGTTCAAAGCTTAATTAGACTTGTATCTTTGAGCCATGAGTCAGTAGAGAGGGAGAAAGAGGCAGACAGGCAGAGAGACAGGAAAAACAGGGAGGAAGAAAAGCTATTTGCACTGTACCTATAGGTCAGTATGGTGTAGAGTTGTATACTTGAATCAAGAGTAAATATAGACGCAGATACGAAGGCGGGCAAGCTGAGAGAGAGGGAAAGAAAGGGTCTGAATGAAAGGGAGGAGTCAGGCCTGCAGAAGGGGAGCTTTTGGTATTGTTTACTGATTAGTGTGATAAAGTGTTGTGTTGTGTTGTGAGGTGCAGAGAAAGAGAGAGAGGCTTGTGTGGTGATATTTCATGTTGATGTACAGCAATATGAAATAGTTCTCAGGAGAGAGAGAAAGAGATAGAAATTAGTGACACACACACACACACACACACACACACACACACACACAGTAATACTCTATAGAAACCTATTTCTTTCCTAATTTGTCTATCTCCATCTTGTTTTTCATTGTAAGTCATTAATGTTTATCTTGTATTGTCTTGGCATTATTAAAACATGAGGTATATTATTATTAGTGGTTGTAGTTTTGTATCACAACATTAACTTATATTAGTTTTGCCTGAAAATCTCTCGTTTTCTAACATTCTCCCATCCTGCAGGCCTGAGTCCAGACCGAGACCCAGAGAAATGTAAACAAACGCACCAGTCAGACTTGATATAGGAGTGAATTTGTTGCTTTTTAAAGCGGCAGTCGGTCTGTACATGTGTGAGGTGGCGAGGGGTGTCGCCAGGGGGCGGCTAGTAGCGTCTGCCACCAGGGAAATATGTAAAAACATAAAAAAGACGCTTCTCAAGAAAGGTAAGGCCGGTTGCAGCTTTTATTTTTTCTTTATTTCTTTCCATCAGGTTAGGTTTATATTAATTCAGTTAGTTAGGTTTGCTTAAGTCTCTCTCTCTCTCTCTCTCTCTCTCTCTCTCTCTCTCTCTCTCTCTCTCTCTCTCTCTCTCTCTCTCTCTCTGTGGTGCTAATGGTGCAGGAAGGCCTTGTCTACCTGCACCATAAGCCACTATACCATGCGTCACTGTACATTTAAACTGTACCCCAAAAACTTAACCTAACTGGCCCTCACTTAAAAAAAAATATATCGTTTTTTTTTCGTGTTCTTAATATTTCAGTGCTACAATACCACATCACTGTACCCTATGATGCTAATGGTGCAGGAAGGCCTTGTCTACCTTCACCATAAGCGACTGTACCATGCGTCACTGTACCTTAAAACTGTACCACAAAAACAACCTAACTGGCCCTCACCTGAAAAAAAATATCTTTTTTTTTTGTGTTTGCTTAATATTTCAGTGCTACAGTACCACAGCACTGTACTCTATGGTGCTAATGGTGCAGGAAGGCCTTGTCTACCTTCACCATAAGCCACTGTACCATGTGTCACTGTACCTTAAATCTGTACCACAAAAACAACCTAACTGGCCCTCACCTGAAAAAAAATCTCTTTTTTTTTTAACCTAACCTAACCTAACCTAACCTTACCTAACCTAACCTAACCTAACCTAACCTGACCTGACCTGACCTAACCTAACCTAACCTAACCTAACCTAACCTGACCTAACCTAACCTAACCTAACCTAACCTGACCTGACCTAACCTAACCTAACCTAACCTAACCTAACCTAACCTAACCTAACCTATCCTAACCTAACCGAGACATTAAAAATTAGTCACAAGGCAAAAAGACGATTCAAAGTGACTGACATACCAAGCAATTAATTAGTGAAATCAGTCTTTGTTGACTACTCCAAAGCCTTTCAGTTTGTTGACCTCAGTATACTGTTAGGAAAAAGTGCATTATTAAGACATTATTAGTGGTTGTATCACGGTATTTTATAATAGACTTATAACTAGTTTCCCCTGGAAATCTTTCGTTTTCTATCATTCTTTCATTCTACACGCCTGAGCCCTGACAGAGACCCAGAGAAATGTAAACAGGCACGAGTCAGACTTGATATAGGGCTGAATTTGTTGCTTTTCAGAGAGGGGCAGTCGGTCTGTACATGCGTGAGGTGGCGAGAGGCGTGTCCAGGGGGCGGCTAGTAGCGTGTGCCACCGTGGAAATATGTACAGACATAAAGAAGACGCCCTCAAGAAAGGTAAGGCCGGTTCCAGCTTTTATTTTTATTTATTTATTTCCATCCCGGCCTGGGACCGCCCCTTTCCCGAGTCCTGAGGTGTTGGTGGACGGCCCGGGGGTGCTGTGTGCCCGTGAGTGTACCAGGTGCTCAAGCTTATACAAAACAAGGAAAGTTTGAAGCATTTTTAGAGGGGCAGTCGGTCTGTACTCGTACATGCGTGTACATTAATTTTGAGGTGTTCCTTGTCATCCCCTGTCACTCCTGCCTGCCTCTGTCACCTCTACCAATCCCTGTCAAGCTCTGCCAAGCCCTTTGTCACCTCTCAAGTAATGAGGTGGCTTGAGATGTGAGATTTTAAACAGAAGCCTTTGCTGTCACCCCTGCCAAGCCCTACCAAACCCTGTCAGCCCCCACCAAGGCCCTCTCAAGCCACCACTCAACCCCCTACCGAGACCTATCAGCTCTATAATCTGAAAAAAGTGCAGTGTCTTAGGAGGGATTGATTAAGTAAACAGTGACTTATGGCCAAAATGGAACTATATGGAGATTAAGTAGAGATTAGAATAGAAGCTGAAATTGAGCAGGATAGTTACAATCACAGACTTCCAACTTGCTACTCCTTGGTGTGAAAGAATCTGCAGGAAATTAAGTACATGGCAACTCCTGTTAGTCCCTCATGTGTTCTTGAAAGCAGACTGACAGATTCAGTGTGTGACATGCTGACGTGGGGGAAGGCTGTCTGGTGGCTGCTCTATGCTGTAGCTAACAAAATGGTTGTGTTTCAAGTGTTTTCATGCCTGGAAAGTCTACAGGTCATCATTACTAGTATAAATGTGTACTACAATGGTGAAATTTAGTGAAAAAATGTGCTGTTTATGTATTGGCAGGGAAAGATTTATGCTCATCAAGACAATGATAAAAAAAATTTTTATATTATTATTATTATTACTATTTTTTTTCTTTTACTTGTTTTGCTGTAAGATGAGACTACAATAACTGCCCCTTGATGCCCTATAAGGTACCGCCAAGCACCAAGGGGCGGCCACCACGGTGCACAGTGAAGCACGTCCCAGCATCCCTGTCACCATCTTTTCCCTGCCAATAATTATGCATTACATTTCCCAACTAATTTCATTCTAGTGCAACATTTCTACTACTAATGGTGGCCTGTACACTTCCCAGCATGACCAGTACAGCACTTCAAACAAACACAGCCTTTTCTTAGCCACAGCAAGGTGCAGCCACGACAGACAGCCTTCCCTAAGTCAGCATGTCACACTGCATCCATAACACTGAGCTTCCAGGAACACATCTGGGGGACTGATACAAGTTGCTGTGTAGGTCATTTGTCCCAGCAGACTCTTTCACACCAAGCAGGCATGAGGTGGTAGTCTGTGCAGTGCGTCAGTGCTTGGAATTTTGAACCGGTCTTGCTGCATCTATGGCCCAGAGACCAAACACAGACCAAACAGAGGGCTAGCTGAACCTAACACAAACCAAACAGACGCCCACCAGAACCATACACAGGCCCACAGAACTAACTGACTGGCTGGCCGGCTGACTCGCTGGCTGAGTGACTGACTGACTGACTGACTGACTGGCTGGCTGGCTGGCTTGCTGGCTGGCTTACTAACTGACTGACTGACTGACTGGCTGGCTGAGTGACTGATTGACTGGCTGGTTAGCTAGTTGGGTGGCTAGCTGGTTGGTTGAATGGCTGACTGACTGACTGACTGACTGACTGACTGACTGACTAGCTGAGTGACTGATTGATTGGCTGGTTGGTTGAATGCCTAGCTGGCTGGTTGAATGGCTGACTGACTGACTGACTGACTGACTGACTGACTGACTGACTGACTGACTGACTGACTAACTGACTGACTGACTAGCTGAGTGACTGATTGATTGGCTGGTTTGTCGAATGGCTAGCTGGCTGGTTGAATGGCTAACTGACTGACTGACTGACTGACTGACTGACTGACTGACTGACTGACTAACTGAGTGACTGATTGATTGGCTGGTTGGTTGAATGGCTAGCTGGCTGGTTGAATGGCTGACTGACTGACTGACTGACTGACTTACTGACTGACTGACTGACTAACTGACTAGCTGAGTGACTGATTGATTGGCTGGTTGGTTGAATGGCTGACTGACTGACTGACTGACTGACTGACTGACTGACTGACTGACTGACTGACTGACTGACTGACTGACTAGCTGAGTGACTGATTGATTGGCTAGTTGGTTGAATGGCTAGCTGGCTGGTTAAATGGCTGACTGACTGGCTGACTGACTGACTAACTGACTGACTGACTGACTGACTGACTGACTGACTGACTAGCTGAGTGACTGATTGATTGGCTGGTTGGTTGAATGCCTAGCTGGCTGGTTGAATGGCTGACTGACTGACTGACTGACTGACTGACTGACTGACTGACTGACTGACTGACTGACTGACTGACTAGCTGAGTGACTGATTGATTGGCTGGTTGGTTGAATGGCTAGCTGGCTGGTTGAATGGCTAACTGACTGACTGACTGACTGACTGACTGACTGACTGACTGACTGACTGACTAACTGAGTGACTGATTGATTGGCTGGTTGGTTGAATGGCTAGCTGGCTGGTTGAATGGCTGACTGACTGACTGACTGACTGACTGACTGACTGACTGACTGACTGACTGACTGACTGACTGACTGACTGACTAACTGACTAGCTGAGTGACTGATTGATTGGCTGGTTGGTTGAATGGCTAGCTGGCTGGTTGAATGGCTGACTGACTGGCTGACTGACTGACTGACTGACTGACTGACTGACTGACTGACTGACTGACTGACTGAGTGACTGATTGATTGGCTAGTTGGTTGAATGGCTAGCTGGCTGGTTGAATGGCTGACTGACTGGCTGACTGACTGACTGACTGACTGACTGACTGACTGACTGACTGACTGACTAGCTGAGTGACTGATTGATTGGCTGGTTGGTTGAATGCCTAGCTGGCTGGTTGAATGGCTGACTGACTGACTGACTGACTGACTGACTGACTGACTGACTGACTAGCTGAGTGACTGATTTATTGGCTGGTTGGTTGAATGGCTAGCTGGCTGGTTGAATGGCTAACTGACTGACTGACTGACTGACTGACTGACTGACTGACTGACTGACTGACTGACTGACTGACTAACTGAGTGACTGATTGATTGGCTGGTTGGTTGAATGGCTAGCTGGCTGGTTGAATGGCTGACTGACTGACTGACTGACTGACTGACTGACTGACTGACTGACTGACTGACTGACTGACTGACTAACTGACTAGCTGAGTGACTGATTGATTGGCTGGTTGGTTGAATGGCTAGCTGGCTGGTTGAATGGCTGACTGACTGACTGACTGACTGACTGACTGACTGACTGACTGACTGACTGACTGACTAGCTGAGTGACTGATTGATTGGCTAGTTGGTTGAATGGCTAGCTGGCTGGTTGAATGGCTGACTGACTGGCTGACTGACTGACTGACTGACTGACTGACTGACTGACTGACTGACTGACTGACTAGCTGAGTGACTGATTGATTGGCTGGTTGGTTGAATGGCTAGCTGGCTGGTTGAATGGCTGACTGACTGACTGACTGACTGACTGACTGACTGACTGAGGCAGAGAGACAGGTAGGTGTTGGCAGGGTTGGTTTGGTTTGGAGTGTTGAGGTTTTATGATATTGTAGAGACAGAGAGGTTCAAAGCTTAATTAGACTTGTATCTTTGAGCCATGAGTCAGTAGAGAGGGAGAAAGAGGCAGACAGGCAGAGAGACAGGAAAAACAGGGAGGAAGAAAAGCTATTTGCACTGTACCTATAGGTCAGTATGGTGTAGAGTTGTATACTTGAATCAAGAGTAAATATAGACGCAGATACGAAGGCGGGCAAGCTGAGAGAGAGGGAAAGAAAGGGTCTGAATGAAAGGGAGGAGTCAGGCCTGCAGAAGGGGAGCTTTTGGTATTGTTTACTGATTAGTGTGATAAAGTGTTGTGTTGTGTTGTGAGGTGCAGAGAAAGAGAGAGAGGCTTGTGTGGTGATATTTCATGTTGATGTACAGCAATATGAAATAGTTCTCAGGAGAGAGAGAAAGAGATAGAAATTAGTGACACACACACACACACACACACACACACACACACACACAGTAATACTCTATAGAAACCTATTTCTTTCCTAATTTGTCTATCTCCATCTTGTTTTTCATTGTAAGTCATTAATGTTTATCTTGTATTGTCTTGGCATTATTAAAACATGAGGTATATTATTATTAGTGGTTGTAGTTTTGTATCACAACATTAACTTATATTAGTTTTGCCTGAAAATCTCTCGTTTTCTAACATTCTCCCATCCTGCAGGCCTGAGTCCAGACCGAGACCCAGAGAAATGTAAACAAACGCACCAGTCAGACTTGATATAGGAGTGAATTTGTTGCTTTTTAAAGCGGCAGTCGGTCTGTACATGTGTGAGGTGGCGAGGGGTGTCGCCAGGGGGCGGCTAGTAGCGTCTGCCACCAGGGAAATATGTAAAAACATAAAAAAGACGCTTCTCAAGAAAGGTAAGGCCGGTTGCAGCTTTTATTTTTTCTTTATTTCTTTCCATCAGGTTAGGTTTATATTAATTCAGTTAGTTAGGTTTGCTTAAGTCTCTCTCTCTCTCTCTCTCTCTCTCTCTCTCTCTCTCTCTCTCTCTCTCTCTCTCTCTCTCTCTCTCTCTCTGTGGTGCTAATGGTGCAGGAAGGCCTTGTCTACCTGCACCATAAGCCACTATACCATGCGTCACTGTACATTTAAACTGTACCCCAAAAACTTAACCTAACTGGCCCTCACTTAAAAAAAAATATATCGTTTTTTTTTCGTGTTCTTAATATTTCAGTGCTACAATACCACATCACTGTACCCTATGATGCTAATGGTGCAGGAAGGCCTTGTCTACCTTCACCATAAGCGACTGTACCATGCGTCACTGTACCTTAAAACTGTACCACAAAAACAACCTAACTGGCCCTCACCTGAAAAAAAATATCTTTTTTTTTTGTGTTTGCTTAATATTTCAGTGCTACAGTACCACAGCACTGTACTCTATGGTGCTAATGGTGCAGGAAGGCCTTGTCTACCTTCACCATAAGCCACTGTACCATGTGTCACTGTACCTTAAATCTGTACCACAAAAACAACCTAACTGGCCCTCACCTGAAAAAAAATCTCTTTTTTTTTTAACCTAACCTAACCTAACCTAACCTTACCTAACCTAACCTAACCTAACCTAACCTGACCTGACCTGACCTAACCTAACCTAACCTAACCTAACCTAACCTGACCTAACCTAACCTAACCTAACCTAACCTGACCTGACCTAACCTAACCTAACCTAACCTAACCTAACCTAACCTAACCTAACCTATCCTAACCTAACCGAGACATTAAAAATTAGTCACAAGGCAAAAAGACGATTCAAAGTGACTGACATACCAAGCAATTAATTAGTGAAATCAGTCTTTGTTGACTACTCCAAAGCCTTTCAGTTTGTTGACCTCAGTATACTGTTAGGAAAAAGTGCATTATTAAGACATTATTAGTGGTTGTATCACGGTATTTTATAATAGACTTATAACTAGTTTCCCCTGGAAATCTTTCGTTTTCTATCATTCTTTCATTCTACACGCCTGAGCCCTGACAGAGACCCAGAGAAATGTAAACAGGCACGAGTCAGACTTGATATAGGGCTGAATTTGTTGCTTTTCAGAGAGGGGCAGTCGGTCTGTACATGCGTGAGGTGGCGAGAGGCGTGTCCAGGGGGCGGCTAGTAGCGTGTGCCACCGTGGAAATATGTACAGACATAAAGAAGACGCCCTCAAGAAAGGTAAGGCCGGTTCCAGCTTTTATTTTTATTTATTTATTTCCATCCCGGCCTGGGACCGCCCCTTTCCCGAGTCCTGAGGTGTTGGTGGACGGCCCGGGGGTGCTGTGTGCCCGTGAGTGTACCAGGTGCTCAAGCTTATACAAAACAAGGAAAGTTTGAAGCATTTTTAGAGGGGCAGTCGGTCTGTACTCGTACATGCGTGTACATTAATTTTGAGGTGTTCCTTGTCATCCCCTGTCACTCCTGCCTGCCTCTGTCACCTCTACCAATCCCTGTCAAGCTCTGCCAAGCCCTTTGTCACCTCTCAAGTAATGAGGTGGCTTGAGATGTGAGATTTTAAACAGAAGCCTTTGCTGTCACTCCTGCCAAGCCCTACCAAACCCTGTCAGCCCCCACCAAGGCCCTCTCAAGCCACCACTCAACCCCCTACCGAGACCTATCAGCTCTATAATCTGAAAAAAGTGCAGTGTCTTAGGAGGGATTGATTAAGTAAACAGTGACTTATGGCCAAAATGGAACTATATGGAGATTAAGTAGAGATTAGAATAGAAGCTGAAATTGAGCAGGATAGTTACAATCACAGACTTCCAACTTGCTACTCCTTGGTGTGAAAGAATCTGCAGGAAATTAAGTACATGGCAACTCCTGTTAGTCCCTCATGTGTTCTTGAAAGCAGACTGACAGATTCAGTGTGTGACATGCTGACGTGGGGGAAGGCTGTCTGGTGGCTGCTCTATGCTGTAGCTAACAAAATGGTTGTGTTTCAAGTGTTTTCATGCCTGGAAAGTCTACAGGTCATCATTACTAGTATAAATGTGTACTACAATGGTGAAATTTAGTGAAAAAATGTGCTGTTTATGTATTGGCAGGGAAAGATTTATGCTCATCAAGACAATGATAAAAAAAATTTTTATATTATTATTATTATTACTATTTTTTTTCTTTTACTTGTTTTGCTGTAAGATGAGACTACAATAACTGCCCCTTGATGCCCTATAAGGTACCGCCAAGCACCAAGGGGCGGCCACCACGGTGCACAGTGAAGCACGTCCCAGCATCCCTGTCACCATCTTTTCCCTGCCAATAATTATGCATTACATTTCCCAACTAATTTCATTCTAGTGCAACATTTCTACTACTAATGGTGGCCTGTACACTTCCCAGCATGACCAGTACAGCACTTCAAACAAACACAGCCTTTTCTTAGCCACAGCAAGGTGCAGCCACGACAGACAGCCTTCCCTAAGTCAGCATGTCACACTGCATCCATAACACTGAGCTTCCAGGAACACATCTGGGGGACTGATACAAGTTGCTGTGTAGGTCATTTGTCCCAGCAGACTCTTTCACACCAAGCAGGCATGAGGTGGTAGTCTGTGCAGTGCGTCAGTGCTTGGAATTTTGAACCGGTCTTGCTGCATCTATGGCCCAGAGACCAAACACAGACCAAACAGAGGGCTAGCTGAACCTAACACAAACCAAACAGACGCCCACCAGAACCATACACAGGCCCACAGAACTAACTGACTGGCTGGCCGGCTGACTCGCTGGCTGAGTGACTGACTGACTGACTGACTGACTGGCTGGCTGGCTGGCTTGCTGGCTGGCTTACTAACTGACTGACTGACTGACTGGCTGGCTGAGTGACTGATTGACTGGCTGGTTAGCTAGTTGGGTGGCTAGCTGGTTGGTTGAATGGCTGACTGACTGACTGACTGACTGACTGACTGACTGACTAGCTGAGTGACTGATTGATTGGCTGGTTGGTTGAATGCCTAGCTGGCTGGTTGAATGGCTGACTGACTGACTGACTGACTGACTGACTGACTGACTGACTGACTGACTGACTGACTAACTGACTGACTGACTAGCTGAGTGACTGATTGATTGGCTGGTTTGTCGAATGGCTAGCTGGCTGGTTGAATGGCTAACTGACTGACTGACTGACTGACTGACTGACTGACTGACTGACTGACTAACTGAGTGACTGATTGATTGGCTGGTTGGTTGAATGGCTAGCTGGCTGGTTGAATGGCTGACTGACTGACTGACTGACTGACTTACTGACTGACTGACTGACTAACTGACTAGCTGAGTGACTGATTGATTGGCTGGTTGGTTGAATGGCTGACTGACTGACTGACTGACTGACTGACTGACTGACTGACTGACTGACTGACTGACTGACTGACTGACTAGCTGAGTGACTGATTGATTGGCTAGTTGGTTGAATGGCTAGCTGGCTGGTTAAATGGCTGACTGACTGGCTGACTGACTGACTAACTGACTGACTGACTGACTGACTGACTGACTGACTGACTAGCTGAGTGACTGATTGATTGGCTGGTTGGTTGAATGCCTAGCTGGCTGGTTGAATGGCTGACTGACTGACTGACTGACTGACTGACTGACTGACTGACTGACTGACTGACTGACTGACTGACTAGCTGAGTGACTGATTGATTGGCTGGTTGGTTGAATGGCTAGCTGGCTGGTTGAATGGCTAACTGACTGACTGACTGACTGACTGACTGACTGACTGACTGACTGACTGACTAACTGAGTGACTGATTGATTGGCTGGTTGGTTGAATGGCTAGCTGGCTGGTTGAATGGCTGACTGACTGACTGACTGACTGACTGACTGACTGACTGACTGACTGACTGACTGACTGACTGACTGACTGACTGACTAACTGACTAGCTGAGTGACTGATTGATTGGCTGGTTGGTTGAATGGCTAGCTGGCTGGTTGAATGGCTGACTGACTGGCTGACTGACTGACTGACTGACTGACTGACTGACTGACTGACTGACTGACTGACTGAGTGACTGATTGATTGGCTAGTTGGTTGAATGGCTAGCTGGCTGGTTGAATGGCTGACTGACTGGCTGACTGACTGACTGACTGACTGACTGACTGACTGACTGACTGACTGACTAGCTGAGTGACTGATTGATTGGCTGGTTGGTTGAATGCCTAGCTGGCTGGTTGAATGGCTGACTGACTGACTGACTGACTGACTGACTGACTGACTGACTGACTGACTGACTAGCTGAGTGACTGATTTATTGGCTGGTTGGTTGAATGGCTAGCTGGCTGGTTGAATGGCTAACTGACTGACTGACTGACTGACTGACTGACTGACTGACTGACTGACTGACTGACTGACTGACTAACTGAGTGACTGATTGATTGGCTGGTTGGTTGAATGGCTAGCTGGCTGGTTGAATGGCTGACTGACTGACTGACTGACTGACTGACTGACTGACTGACTGACTGACTGACTGACTGACTGACTAACTGACTAGCTGAGTGACTGATTGATTGGCTGGTTGGTTGAATGGCTAGCTGGCTGGTTGAATGGCTGACTGACTGACTGACTGACTGACTGACTGACTGACTGACTGACTGACTGACTGACTAGCTGAGTGACTGATTGATTGGCTAGTTGGTTGAATGGCTAGCTGGCTGGTTGAATGGCTGACTGACTGGCTGACTGACTGACTGACTGACTGACTGACTGACTGACTGACTGACTGACTGACTAGCTGAGTGACTGATTGATTGGCTGGTTGGTTGAATGGCTAGCTGGCTGGTTGAATGGCTGACTGACTGACTGACTGACTGACTGACTGACTGACTGAGGCAGAGAGACAGGTAGGTGTTGGCAGGGTTGGTTTGGTTTGGAGTGTTGAGGTTTTATGATATTGTAGAGACAGAGAGGTTCAAAGCTTAATTAGACTTGTATCTTTGAGCCATGAGTCAGTAGAGAGGGAGAAAGAGGCAGACAGGCAGAGAGACAGGAAAAACAGGGAGGAAGAAAAGCTATTTGCACTGTACCTATAGGTCAGTATGGTGTAGAGTTGTATACTTGAATCAAGAGTAAATATAGACGCAGATACGAAGGCGGGCAAGCTGAGAGAGAGGGAAAGAAAGGGTCTGAATGAAAGGGAGGAGTCAGGCCTGCAGAAGGGGAGCTTTTGGTATTGTTTACTGATTAGTGTGATAAAGTGTTGTGTTGTGTTGTGAGGTGCAGAGAAAGAGAGAGAGGCTTGTGTGGTGATATTTCATGTTGATGTACAGCAATATGAAATAGTTCTCAGGAGAGAGAGAAAGAGATAGAAATTAGTGACACACACACACACACACACACACACACACACACACACAGTAATACTCTATAGAAACCTATTTCTTTCCTAATTTGTCTATCTCCATCTTGTTTTTCATTGTAAGTCATTAATGTTTATCTTGTATTGTCTTGGCATTATTAAAACATGAGGTATATTATTATTAGTGGTTGTAGTTTTGTATCACAACATTAACTTATATTAGTTTTGCCTGAAAATCTCTCGTTTTCTAACATTCTCCCATCCTGCAGGCCTGAGTCCAGACCGAGACCCAGAGAAATGTAAACAAACGCACCAGTCAGACTTGATATAGGAGTGAATTTGTTGCTTTTTAAAGCGGCAGTCGGTCTGTACATGTGTGAGGTGGCGAGGGGTGTCGCCAGGGGGCGGCTAGTAGCGTCTGCCACCAGGGAAATATGTAAAAACATAAAAAAGACGCTTCTCAAGAAAGGTAAGGCCGGTTGCAGCTTTTATTTTTTCTTTATTTCTTTCCATCAGGTTAGGTTTATATTAATTCAGTTAGTTAGGTTTGCTTAAGTCTCTCTCTCTCTCTCTCTCTCTCTCTCTCTCTCTCTCTCTCTCTCTCTCTCTCTCTCTCTCTCTCTCTCTCTCTGTGGTGCTAATGGTGCAGGAAGGCCTTGTCTACCTGCACCATAAGCCACTATACCATGCGTCACTGTACATTTAAACTGTACCCCAAAAACTTAACCTAACTGGCCCTCACTTAAAAAAAAATATATCGTTTTTTTTTCGTGTTCTTAATATTTCAGTGCTACAATACCACATCACTGTACCCTATGATGCTAATGGTGCAGGAAGGCCTTGTCTACCTTCACCATAAGCGACTGTACCATGCGTCACTGTACCTTAAAACTGTACCACAAAAACAACCTAACTGGCCCTCACCTGAAAAAAAATATCTTTTTTTTTTTGTGTTTGCTTAATATTTCAGTGCTACAGTACCACAGCACTGTACTCTATGGTGCTAATGGTGCAGGAAGGCCTTGTCTACCTTCACCATAAGCCACTGTACCATGTGTCACTGTACCTTAAATCTGTACCACAAAAACAACCTAACTGGCCCTCACCTGAAAAAAAATCTCTTTTTTTTTTAACCTAACCTAACCTAACCTAACCTTACCTAACCTAACCTAACCTAACCTAACCTGACCTGACCTGACCTAACCTAACCTAACCTAACCTAACCTAACCTGACCTAACCTAACCTAACCTAACCTAACCTGACCTGACCTAACCTAACCTAACCTAACCTAACCTAACCTAACCTAACCTAACCTAACCTATCCTAACCTAACCGAGACATTAAAAATTAGTCACAAGGCAAAAAGACGATTCAAAGTGACTGACATACCAAGCAATTAATTAGTGAAATCAGTCTTTGTTGACTACTCCAAAGCCTTTCAGTTTGTTGACCTCAGTATACTGTTAGGAAAAAGTGCATTATTAAGACATTATTAGTGGTTGTATCACGGTATTTTATAATAGACTTATAACTAGTTTCCCCTGGAAATCTTTCGTTTTCTATCATTCTTTCATTCTACACGCCTGAGCCCTGACAGAGACCCAGAGAAATGTAAACAGGCACGAGTCAGACTTGATATAGGGCTGAATTTGTTGCTTTTCAGAGAGGGGCAGTCGGTCTGTACATGCGTGAGGTGGCGAGAGGCGTGTCCAGGGGGCGGCTAGTAGCGTGTGCCACCGTGGAAATATGTACAGACATAAAGAAGACGCCCTCAAGAAAGGTAAGGCCGGTTCCAGCTTTTATTTTTATTTATTTATTTCCATCCCGGCCTGGGACCGCCCCTTTCCCGAGTCCTGAGGTGTTGGTGGACGGCCCGGGGGTGCTGTGTGCCCGTGAGTGTACCAGGTGCTCAAGCTTATACAAAACAAGGAAAGTTTGAAGCATTTTTAGAGGGGCAGTCGGTCTGTACTCGTACATGCGTGTACATTAATTTTGAGGTGTTCCTTGTCATCCCCTGTCACTCCTGCCTGCCTCTGTCACCTCTACCAATCCCTGTCAAGCTCTGCCAAGCCCTTTGTCACCTCTCAAGTAATGAGGTGGCTTGAGATGTGAGATTTTAAACAGAAGCCTTTGCTGTCACCCCTGCCAAGCCCTACCAAACCCTGTCAGCCCCCACCAAGGCCCTCTCAAGCCACCACTCAACCCCCTACCGAGACCTATCAGCTCTATAATCTGAAAAAAGTGCAGTGTCTTAGGAGGGATTGATTAAGTAAACAGTGACTTATGGCCAAAATGGAACTATATGGAGATTAAGTAGAGATTAGAATAGAAGCTGAAATTGAGCAGGATAGTTACAATCACAGACTTCCAACTTGCTACTCCTTGGTGTGAAAGAATCTGCAGGAAATTAAGTACATGGCAACTCCTGTTAGTCCCTCATGTGTTCTTGAAAGCAGACTGACAGATTCAGTGTGTGACATGCTGACGTGGGGGAAGGCTGTCTGGTGGCTGCTCTATGCTGTAGCTAACAAAATGGTTGTGTTTCAAGTGTTGTCATGCCTGGAAAGTCTACAGGTCATCATTACTAGTATAAATGTGTACTACAATGGTGAAATTTAGTGAAAAAATGTGCTGTTTATGTATTGGCAGGGAAAGATTTGTGCTCATCAAGACAATGATAAAAAAATTTTTATATTATTATTATTATTACTATTTTTTTTCTTTTACTTGTTTTGCTGTAAGATGAGACTACAATAACTGCCCCTTGATGCCCTATAAGGTACCGCCAAGCACCAAGGGGCGGCCACCACGGTGCACAGTGAAGCACGTCCCAGCATCCCTGTCACCATCTTTTCCCTGCCAATAATTATGCATTACATTTCCCAACTAATTTCATTCTAGTGCAACATTTCTACTACTAATGGTGACCTGTACACTTCCCAGCATGACCAGTACAGCACTTCAAACAAACACAGCCTTTTCTTAGCCACAGCAAGGTGCAGCCACGACAGACAGCCTTCCCTAAGTCAGCATGTCACACTGCATCCATAACACTGAGCTTCCAGGAACACATCTGGGGGACTGATACAAGTTGCTGTGTAGGTCATTTGTCCCAGCAGACTCTTTCACACCAAGCAGGCATGAGGTGGTAGTCTGTGCAGTGCGTCAGTGCTTGGAATTTTGAACCGGTCTTGCTGCATCTATGGCCCAGAGACCAAACACAGACCAAACAGAGGGCTAGCTGAACCTAACACAAACCAAACAGACGCCCACCAGAACCATACACAGGCCCACAGAACTAACTGACTGGCTGGCCGGCTGACTCGCTGGCTGAGTGACTGACTGACTGACTGACTGAATGGCTGGCTGGCTGGCTTGCTGGCTGGCTTACTAACTGACTGACTGACTGACTGGCTGGCTGAGTGACTGATTGACTGGCTGGTTAGCTAGTTGGGTGGCTAGCTGGTTGGTTGAATGGCTGACTGACTGACTGACTGACTGAATGACTGACTGACTAGCTGAGTGACTGATTGATTGGCTGGTTGGTTGAATGCCTAGCTGGCTGGTTGAATGGCTGACTGACTGACTGACTGACTGACTGACTGACTGACTGACTGACTGACTGACTGACTAACTGACTGACTGACTAGCTGAGTGACTGATTGATTGGCTGGTTTGTCGAATGGCTAGCTGGCTGGTTGAATGGCTAACTGACTGACTGACTGACTGACTGACTGACTGACTGACTGACTGACTAACTGAGTGACTGATTGATTGGCTGGTTGGTTGAATGGCTAGCTGGCTGGTTGAATGGCTGACTGACTGACTGACTGACTGACTTACTGACTGACTGACTGACTAACTGACTAGCTGAGTGACTGATTGATTGGCTGGTTGGTTGAATGGCTGACTGACTGACTGACTGACTGACTGACTGACTGACTGACTAACTGACTGACTGACTGACTAGCTGAGTGACTGATTGATTGGCTAGTTGGTTGAATGGCTAGCTGGCTGGTTGAATGGCTGACTGACTGGCTGACTGACTGACTAACTGACTGACTGACTGACTGACTGACTGACTGACTGACTAGCTGAGTGACTGATTGATTGGCTGGTTGGTTGCATGCCTAGCTGGCTGGTTGAATGGCTGACTGACTGACTGACTGACTGACTGACTGACTGACTGACTGACTGACTGACTGACTGACTGACTAGCTGAGTGACTGATTGATTGGCTGGTTGGTTGAATGGCTAGCTGGCTGGTTGAATGGCTAACTGACTGACTGACTGACTGACTGACTGACTGACTGACTGACTAACTGAGTGACTGATTGATTGGCTGGTTGGTTGAATGGCTAGCTGGCTGGTTGAATGGCTGACTGACTGACTGACTGACTGACTGACTGACTGACTGACTGACTGACTGACTAACTGACTAGCTGAGTGACTGATTGATTGGCTGGTTGGTTGAATGGCTAGCTGGCTGGTTGAATGGCTGACTGACTGACTGACTGACTGACTGACTGACTGACTGACTGACTGAGTGACTGATTGATTGGCTAGTTGGTTGAATGGCTAGCTGGCTGGTTGAATGGCTGACTGACTGGCTGACTGACTGACTGACTGACTGACTGACTGACTGACTGACTGACTGACTGACTAGCTGAGTGACTGATTGATTGGCTGGTTGGTTGAATGCCTAGCTGGCTGGTTGAATGGCTGACTGACTGACTGACTGACTGACTGACTGACTGACTGACTGACTGACTGACTAGCTGAGTGACTGATTTATTGGCTGGTTGGTTGAATGGCTAGCTGGCTGGTTGAATGGCTAACTGACTGACTGACTGACTGACTGACTGACTGACTGACTGACTGACTGACTGACTGACTGACTAACTGAGTGACTGATTGATTGGCTGGTTGGTTGAATGGCTAGCTGGCTGGTTGAATGGCTGACTGACTGACTGACTGACTGACTGACTGACTGACTGACTGACTGACTGACTGACTAACTGACTAGCTGAGTGACTGATTGATTGGCTGGTTGGTTGAATGGCTAGCTGGCTGGTTGAATGGCTGACTGACTGACTGACTGACTGACTGACTGACTGACTGACTGACTGACTGACTAGCTGAGTGACTGATTGATTGGCTAGTTGGTTGAATGGCTAGCTGGCTGGTTGAATGGCTGACTGACTGGCTGACTGACTGACTGACTGACTGACTGACTGACTGACTGACTGACTGACTGACTAGCTGAGTGACTGATTGATTGGCTGGTTGGTTGAATGGCTAGCTGGCTGGTTGAATGGCTGACTGACTGACTGACTGACTGACTGACTGACTGACTGACTGACTGACTGACTGAGGCAGAGAGACAGGTAGGTGTTGGCAGGGTTGGTTTGGTTTGGAGTGTTGAGGTTTTATGATATTGTAGAGACAGAGAGGTTCAAAGCTTAATTAGACTTGTATCTTTGAGCCATGAGTCAGTAGAGAGGGAGAAAGAGGCAGACAGGCAGAGAGACAGGAAAAACAGGGAGGAAGAAAAGCTATTTGCACTGTACCTATAGGTCAGTATGGTGTAGAGTTGTATACTTGAATCAAGAGTAAATATAGACGCAGATACGAAGGCGGGCAAGCTGAGAGAGAGGGAAAGAAAGGGTCTGAATGAAAGGGAGGAGTCAGGCCTGCAGAAGGGGAGCTTTTGGTATTGTTTACTGATTAGTGTGATAAAGTGTTGTGTTGTGTTGTGAGGTGCAGAGAAAGAGAGAGAGGCTTGTGTGGTGATATTTCATGTTGATGTACAGCAATATGAAATAGTTCTCAGGAGAGAGAGAAAGAGATAGAAATTAGTGACACACACACACACACACACACACACACACACACACACAGTAATACTCTATAGAAACCTATTTCTTTCCTAATTTGTCTATCTCCATCTTGTTTTTCATTGTAAGTCATTAATGTTTATCTTGTATTGTCTTGGCATTATTAAAACATGAGGTATATTATTATTAGTGGTTGTAGTTTTGTATCACAACATTAACTTATATTAGTTTTGCCTGAAAATCTCTCGTTTTCTAACATTCTCCCATCCTGCAGGCCTGAGTCCAGACCGAGACCCAGAGAAATGTAAACAAACGCACCAGTCAGACTTGATATAGGAGTGAATTTGTTGCTTTTTAAAGCGGCAGTCGGTCTGTACATGTGTGAGGTGGCGAGGGGTGTCGCCAGGGGGCGGCTAGTAGCGTCTGCCACCAGGGAAATATGTAAAAACATAAAAAAGACGCTTCTCAAGAAAGGTAAGGCCGGTTGCAGCTTTTATTTTTTCTTTATTTCTTTCCATCAGGTTAGGTTTATATTAATTCAGTTAGTTAGGTTTGCTTAAGTCTCTCTCTCTCTCTCTCTCTCTCTCTCTCTCTCTCTCTCTCTCTCTCTCTCTCTCTCTCTCTCTCTCTCTCTCTCTCTCTCTCTCTCTCTCTCTCTCTCTCTCTCTCTCTCTGTGTGGTGCTAATGGTGCAGGAAGGCCTTGTCTACCTTCACCATAAGCGACTGTACCATGCGTCACTGTACCTTAAAACTGTACCACAAAAACAACCTAACTGGCCCTCACCTGAAAAAAAATATCTTTTTTTTTTTGTGTTTGCTTAATATTTCAGTGCTACAGTACCACAGCACTGTACTCTATGGTGCTAATGGTGCAGGAAGGCCTTGTCTACCTTCACCATAAGCCACTGTACCATGTGTCACTGTACCTTAAATCTGTACCACAAAAACAACCTAACTGGCCCTCACCTGAAAAAAAATCTCTTTTTTTTAACCTAACCTAACCTAACCTAACCTTACCTAACCTAACCTAACCTAACCTAACCTGACCTGACCTGACCTAACCTAACCTAACCTAACCTAACCTGACCTAACCTAACCTAACCTAACCTAACCTAACCTGACCTGACCTAACCTAACCTAACCTAACCTAACCTAACCTAACCTATCCTAACCTAACCGAGACATTAAAAATTAGTCACAAGGCAAAAAGACGATTCAAAGTGACTGACATACCAAGCAATTAATTAGTGAAATCAGTCTTTGTTGACTACTCCAAAGCCTTTCAGTTTGTCGACCTCAGTATACTGTTAGGAAAAAGTGCATTATTAAGACATTATTAGTGGTTGTATCACGGTATTTTATAATAGACTTATAACTAGTTTCCCCTGAAAATCTTTCGTTTTCTATCATTCTTTCATTCTACACGCCTGAGCCCTGACAGAGACCCAGAGAAATGTAAACAGGCACGAGTCAGACTTGATATAGGGCTGAATTTGTTGCTTTTCAGAGAGGGGCAGTCGGTCTGTACATGCGTGAGGTGGCGAGAGGCGTGTCCAGGGGTCGGCTAGTAGCGTGTGCCACCGTGGAAATATGTACAGACATAAAGAAGACGCCCTCAAGAAAGGTAAGGCCGGTTCCAGCTTTTATTTTTATTTATTTATTTCCATCCCGGCCTGGGACCCCCCCTTTCCCGAGTCCTGAGGTGTTGGGGGACGGCCCGGGGGTGCTGTGTGCCCGTGAGTGTACCAGGTGCTCAAGCTTATACAAAACAAGGAAAGTTTGAAGCATTTTTAGAGGGGCAGTCGGTCTGTACATGCGTGTACATTAATTTTGAGGTGTTCCTTGTCATCCCCTGTCACTCCTGCCTGCCTCTGTCACCTCTACCAATCCCTGTCAAGCTCTGCCAAGCCCTTTGTCACCTCTCAAGTAATGAGGTGGCTTGAGATGTGAGATTTTAAACAGAAGCCTTTGCTGTCACCCCTGCCAAGCCCTACCAAACCCTGTCAGCCCCCACCAAGGCCCTCTCAAGCCACCACTCAACCCCCTACCGAGACCTATCAGCTCTATAATCTGAAAAAAGTGCAGTGTCTTAGGAGGGATTGATTAAGTAAACAGTTACTTATGGCCAAAATGGAACTATATGGAGATTAAGTAGAGATTAGAATAGAAGCTGAAATTGAGCAGGATAGTTACAATCACAGACTTCCAACTTGCTACTCCTTGGTGTGAAAGAATCTGCAGGAAATTAAGTACATGGCAACTCCTGTTAGTCCCTCATGTGTTCTTGAAAGCAGACTGACAGATTCAGTGTGTGACATGCTGACGTGGGGGAAGGCTGTCTGGTGGCTGCTCTATGCTGTAGCTAACAAAATGGTTGTGTTTCAAGTGTTGTCATGCCTGGAAAGTCTACAGGTCATCATTACTAGTATAAATGTGTACTACAATGGTGAAATTTAGTGAAAAAATGTGCTGTTTATGTATTGGCAGGGAAAGATTTGTGCTCATCAAGACAATGATAAAAATTTTTTTTTATTATTATTATTATTACTATTTTTTTTCTTTTACTTGTTTTGCTGTAAGATGAGACTACAATAACTGCCCCTTGATGCCCTATAAGGTACCGCCAAGCACCAAGGGGCGGCCACCACGGTGTACAGTGAAGCACGTCCCAGCATCCCTGTCACCATCTTTTCCCTGCCAATAATTATGCATTACATTTCCCAACTAATTTCATTCTAGTGCAACATTTCTACTACTAATGGTGGCCTGTACACTTCCCAGCATGACCAGTACAGCACTTCAAACAAACACAGCCTTTTCTTAGCCACAGCAAGGTGCAGCCACGACAGACAGCCTTCCCTAAGTCAGCATGTCACACTGCATCCATAACACTGAGCTTCCAGGAACACATCTGGGGGACTGATACAAGTTGCTGTGTAGGTCATTTGTCCCAGCAGACTCTTTCACACCAAGCAGGCATGAGGTGGTAGTCTGTGCAGTGCGTCAGTGCTTGGAATTTTGAACCGGTCTTGCTGCATCTATGGCCCAGAGACCAAACACAGACCAAACAGAGGGCTAGCTGAACCTAACACAAACCAAACAGACGCCCACCAGAACCATACACAGGCCCACAGAACTAACTGACTGGCTGGCCGGCTGACTCGCTGGCTGAGTGACTGACTGACTGACTGACTGACTGGCTGGCTGGCTGGCTTGCTGGCTGGCTTACTAACTGACTGACTGACTGACTGACTGGCTGGCTGAGTGACTGATTGACTGGCTGGTTAGCTAGTTGGGTGGCTAGCTGGTTGGTTGAATGGCTGACTGACTGACTGACTGACTGACTGACTGACTGACTGACTGACTGACTAGCTGAGTGACTGATTGATTAGCTGGTTGGTTGAATGTTTAGCTGGCTGGTTGAATGGCTGACTGACTGACTGACTGACTGACTGACTGACTGACTGACTGACTGACTGACTGACTGACTGACTAGCTGAGTGACTGATTGATTGGCTGGTTTGTCGAATGGCTAGCTGGCTGGTTGAATGGCTAACTGACTGACTGACTGACTGACTGACTGACTGACTGACTGACTGACTGACTGACTAACTGAGTGACTGATTGATTGGCTGGTTGGTTGAATGGCTAGCTGGCTGGTTGAATGGCTGACTGACTGACTGACTGACTGACTTACTGACTGACTGACTGACTAACTGACTAGCTGAGTGACTGATTGATTGGCTGGTTGGTTGAATGGCTAGCTGGCTGGTTGAATGGCTGACTGACTGACTGACTGACTGACTGACTGACTGACTGACTGACTAGCTGAGTGACTGATTGATTGGCTAGTTGGTTGAATGGCTAGCTGGCTGGTTGAATGGCTGACTGACTGGCTGACTGACTGACTAACTGACTGACTGACTGACTGACTGACTGACTGACTGACTGACTGACTGACTAGCTGAGTGACTGATTGATTGGCTGGTTGGTTGAATGCCTAGCTGGCTTGTTGAATGGCTGACTGACTGACTGACTGACTGACTGACTGACTGACTGACTGACTGACTGACTGACTGACTAGCTGAGTGACTGATTGATTGGCTGGTTGGTTGAATGGCTAGCTGGCTGGTTGAATGGCTAACTGACTGACTGACTGACTGACTGACTGACTGACTGACTGACTGACTGACTGACTAACTGAGTGACTGATTGATTGGCTGGTTGGTTGAATGGCTAGCTGGCTGGTTGAATGGCTGACTGACTGACTGACTGACTGACTGACTGACTGACTGACTGACTGACTGACTGACTGACTGACTAACTGACTAGCTGAGTGACTGATTGATTGGCTGGTTGGTTGAATGGCTAGCTGGCTGGTTGAATGGCTGACTGACTGACTGACTGACTGACTGACTGACTGACTGACTGACTGACTGAGTGACTGATTGATTGGCTAGTTGGTTGAATGGCTAGCTGGCTGGTTGAATGGCTGACTGACTGGCTGACTGACTGACTGACTGACTGACTGACTGACTGACTGACTGACTGACTAGCTGAGTGACTGATTGATTGGCTGGTTGGTTGAATGCCTAGCTGGCTGGTTGAATGGCTGACTGACTGACTGACTGACTGACTGACTGACTGACTGACTGACTGACTGACTAGCTGAGTGACTGATTGATTGGCTGGTTGGTTGAATGGCTAGCTGGCTGGTTGAATGGCTAACTGACTGACTGACTGACTGACTGACTGACTGACTGACTGACTGACTGACTGACTGACTGACTAACTGAGTGACTGATTGATTGGCTGGTTGGTTGAATGGCTAGCTGGCTGGTTGAATGGCTGACTGACTGACTGACTGACTGACTGACTGACTGACTGACTGACTGACTGACTGACTGACTAACTGACTAGCTGAGTGACTGATTGATTGGCTGGTTGGTTGAATGGCTAGCTGGCTGGTTGAATGGCTGACTGACTGACTGACTGACTGACTGACTGACTGACTGACTGACTGACTGACTGACTGACTGACTGACTAGCTGAGTGACTGATTGATTGGCTAGTTGGTTGAATGGCTAGCTGGCTGGTTGAATGGCTGACTGACTGGCTGACTGACTGACTGACTGACTGACTGACTGACTGACTGACTGACTAGCTGAGTGACTGATTGATTGGCTGGTTGGTTGAATGGCTAGCTGGCTGGTTGAATGGCTGACTGACTGACTGACTGACTGACTGACTGACTGACTGACTGAGGCAGAGAGACAGGTAGGTGTTGGCAGGGTTGGTTTGGTTTGGAGTGTTGAGGTTTTATGATATTGTAGAGACAGAGAGGTTCAAAGCTTAATTAGACTTGTATCTTTGAGCCATGAGTCAGTAGAGAGGGAGAAAGAGGCAGACAGGCAGAGAGACAGGAAAAACAGGGAGGAAGAAAAGCTATTTGCACTGTACCTATAGGTCAGTATGGTGTAGAGTTGTATACTTGAATCAAGAGTAAATATAGACGCAGATACGAAGGCGGGCAAGCTGAGAGAGAGGGAAAGAAAGGGTCTGAATGAAAGGGAGGAGTCAGGCCTGCAGAAGGGGAGCTTTTGGTATTGTTTACTGATTAGTGTGATAAAGTTCTGTGTTGTGTTGTGAGGTGCAGAGAAAGAGAGAGAGGCTTGTGTGGTGATATTTCATGTTGATGTACAGCAATATGAAATAGTTCTCAGGAGAGAGAGAAAGAGATAGAAATTAGTGACACACACACACACACACACACACACACACACACACACACACACAGTAATACTCTATAGAAACCTATTTCTTTCCTAATTTGTCTATCTCCATCTTGTTTTTCATTGTAAGTCATTAATGTTTATCTTGTATTGTCTTGGCAGATGTGGTGAAGACAGTGTTATGCACCACCACACCACCATTACACTTCCTGTCTTGCTTGGTGAATGAACAGAGCACCACTAACATCACATCATTGCATCACCACATCACCACACCACCACCTCCTGTCCTGCCCCAGTGAAATAGAACATCACCACCACATCACCACATCAAGAGTCAGTGATTGGTGAGTACAGCAATTAGTATTTATATGCATGTAGTGTACTGTAATCTTGTTCATGTATGTATGTTGTGTGGACACAACCTTCCTGGCACACACTGACTTCACTTGACCTCATCTCACCAGGACACAAAGAACACACCTGACCTGTCATCATTCCTGACATACACTCACCCACCCAGACTTCACTACACACACACACACACACACACACACACACACACACACATTATTATTATTGTTATTATTATTATTATTATTATTATTATTATTATTATTATTATTATTTTTATTATTATTATTATATTTCTCTTCTCTCTCTATAATTATTTATTTATTTATTCATCCGTTTCTTTATTTTGATGAAAAGAAATTATTAACATATGAGGCGCGCGGTACAACAACGACGTACGTACAACAACGACGTAACCGTGTTTTTGCCTGCTCCGTGTGGTAGAAGGGTGTAAAAGTCTCGTGGTGATGTCGGCCAAGTCATATTCGACCATCTAAGCACCTGTACTAAGGCTCAAAGTCGAGCGTAGTGCGGAGAAAATTTCTCTGGACTAACATCTCGAAAGCGGTACAACAACGACGCAACCTGCTCCTCCCAGCCTCACGTGCGTATGGCCAATCAGCGGTGCGGTTGCAGCCGCCCGGCGCGGGCGAGCCAATCACAGCACCGCTGCCATGTTTACCAGCGCCGTTGCCATGGTGACAACACACTCACCATGTGCTCATCCACTCTGCCCTTTAACACGCCCGAGCACAGACGCACGCTACCTTTCTCGTGACTCTTTACGCAACTATGGCTACTAGAGTGCAGACGAAAGTGTCACAGCATCCTGCTGTGGCCACCAGCCTTACGTAAGTTTTTTAAATCCCCAGTCAACCCGACTTAGTGGGTTGAAGGGGGATTTAAAGGGTTGGTAAATCCGCTAAGGGCATTGCCAGGATCAAACAGACGTATCCTGGTAATCAACTTAACTGTCTCAAGCCAGTGTAAAGGATGAGAGCCAACTATATTCATTGAATACAAAAAAAAAAAAAAAAAAATCGTTTCTTCATAATGTTCTTGACATAGCGGCTTTCCATTAATACTTACCAGAATGCATGCACAAACATAAAATTATCAGCATTACACACTGTTAGTCATAGCAGGACGTCAAAGTTATGGTAGGAGTAATAACGTGCCGGTAATGAGTAAGTTTTATTTTTTACGCTCGGAAAAAAATTCATAAAAAATTTATTTATGTACCAATCTTCATGAAACTTTCACTTAATACTATGTGTACTAGGCTCTAACACATTATTAACAAATGAAAACAATATCGGGAAAAAAAATTATTACCTACGGTATACGCGTTAATTAACGCGTAAGTCATCCACCCAAAATCGTCACCTATCACTTCGAAACCTACATCCCCAAACAGAACTACCCAAGACCTTTCAAATGATGTATAATACTTACTTATTTAAGGGTATCCTTTTGTGCGCAATCAGTGTTTAACTTTGAGCGCGTTTTTCTCGAAACTTCCATTTCTCGGTTACGTCGTTGTTGCGCCGCGCGCCTCATATATCAATTTAATCTCTCTCTCTCTCTCTCTCTCTCTCTCTCTCTCTCTCTCTCTCTCTCTCTCTCTCTCTCTGAATCTGTTTCTCATTTTTCAGAACAGATTCTTTTCCATCTAATTATGAAACCTAACTCTCTCTCTCTCTCTCTCTCTCTCTCTCTCTCTCTCTCTCTCTCTCTCTCTCTCTCTCTCTCTCTCTCTCTCTCTCTCTCTCTCTCTCTCTAATGAACCCTCCAGTTTTTTTTTTTTTTTTTATAATACGAGTGTAAATATTTTGCATGGTGGCTTCACAATGCCGCAGTGCCACTGAAAAAATATTATGATGTTTTTTGAGTGGCGAACAGTCTGGGTTTTTTTTTTCTTAATTGAATGAGTGAAAGACTCTGATTCTTTATGTACGTGTGTGTGGCTGAATATGTGTATGTGTGTGTGTGTCTATGTGTGTTTGTGTACAGGCCTCTTCTCTAGTGTCACAATGCCATAAGTGATGGTGCTTCGTGTGCAGGTGTGTATTACGTGTATAAGGTGTGTGAGTGCGTACAGTGCCACATAGAGCCCTACAGTGCCAGACCAGGGGAGTGAAACAAATCTGGCATCTTCGTAGTGACGTCATGGCGCGCGCGCGCGCAGCTACTCGGTTCATTCCAGTGATCGAAAAGTATAATAGCGAATCTTGTCTCCCAGCCTGCAGCCAGCCCTAGCCTGACCCGCCAGACATGTGTCCCAGGCCTTCCCCTAGCCTGTAGAGCCATGTAAGCCTGCAGGTCAAGGTCAGGTAAAAAAAAAAACAGGCCGTAACGTAAAAGATCAAGACATTTACGAAGACTGTCTTTGATGGGCTCAGGTCCTCCGTGCAGACCACCAACAAGCAAGAGATTGACGAAATACAGGTTGTGAAGACGCTGCAAGCTGATGCCTTCAGAGATCGCGAAGGTAATAGTCACACATGCTCACCCTGCACTTATCACCCTGATAGTCCAAGATAGTAGTGACATTAGTGGTTCTTCAATGTCCGCCTCCCTCTCTCCCTCTCTCTCTCTCTCTCTCTCCGCTGCCTGTCACCAACTTGGCCCTCTCTTCATTCGTTTTTTTTTTCAGTTTTCTTATCTCCTGCGCTTATTATTACCGCCATACTGCGTGTATAGATAGTTTATACACCCATACATCTGCCATGAATGTATTACCGTGATAGTCCAAGCTGTCAGTGAGATTGATAGTACGTGTTTGGACCCCTCTCCCCACCATCCGACACCAAACAACCGCCTTGTCGCTAACATTTTTCCTTATTTCTTCCCTGATACGCTTATTTATACATCTATACTGCGTTCATACATAGATTATACATTGATACATGTACCCTGAGTTCCTGTGCATGTAAAAATGTGTCTATAGTACGAAAAATAACAAGATAATTTTTCCATATTTTTCCTTCCTTTCCCCGCCCTCACCAAAACATCGGTGCCCTTCTTTTTTTCATTGTTTCTTCTCATTCACGCCCATAGGTGAATTATTCATTTACACATCTACTATTCACATCCCAGCCCGATAATCCTAGTCTGTAGTTAAATAAGATACTTTGTGTTAGTCAGCGTCACCTATGCCTGCATCTCCATCCCCTCCCTCTCTGTCATCCCAGACTGACAATATTAATTTCTCCTCACCTACGCTTATTTATATGCCAATATACTGTTCATACATATTTCATACATACATACATGTCATGTTTCTCTGTATATATAGATTTCTACCTGTAATGATAAAAGTATAAATGTATGCCTTGGGTCTGGCAGGTAAATGAATCTTCAGTTTGTTTTCTTAATTTCTTCATGTCACTATACCACAGCACTGTACCCTATGGTGCTAGTGGTGCAGGAAGGCCTTGTCTACCTACACCATAAACCACTGTACCATGCATCACTGTAACTTTAAACTGTAGCACAAAAACTTAACCTAACTGTGATGTTCCTAGACCTCCTAAACGATTTCCAAGAGTGGTGAATCAACTTGCAAGACTCCCACTGTTGCAGTACCATGTCAGTGTACATTGTGGTGTTAATGGTGCAGTACAAGGGCCTGGCAGTGTACCATGTGCCATAGTACCTCAAAAACACCTGTAAGACTGTTTTTCTTCTTTTCCTCTGATATATTTGTTTATTTATTTATTTATTACAATTTTTTATCTATTGTTTTGGTTTGCTTCAGAATCCTGAATCATGTGTTTTTTTTTCTATTTATTTTTATTATTTTATTTATTTATTTCTATATAATTAGATTTGGTTAGGTTAGTTCGGCTGAGTTAGGTTGGCTTCAGTTCATCAAAGTTAGGTCAGGTTAGGTTACGTCAGGTCAGGTTAGTCTAGAATAATTTACGTTAGGTTAAGTTAGGTTACGTTAGGTTAGGTTAAGTTAGCTTACATTAGGTTAGGTCAGGTCAGGTTAAGTTAGGTTAGGTTAGGTCATCCCCTGTCAGTCCTGCCTGCCCCTGTCACCTCTACCAATCCCTGTCAAGCTCTGCCAAGCCCTTTGTTACCTCTCAAGTAATGAGGTGGCTTGAGATGTGAGATTTTAAACAGAAGCCTTTGCTGTCACCCCTGCCAAGCCCTACCAAACCCTGTCAGCCCCCACCAAGGCCCTCTCAAGCCACCACTCAACCCCCTACCGAGACCTATCAGCTCTATAATCTGAAAAAAGTGCAGTGTCTTAGGAGGGATTGATTAAGTAAACAGTGACTTATGGCCAAAATGGAATGACTGACTGACTGACTGACTGACTAGCTGAGTGACTGATTGATTGGCTAGTTGGTTGAATGGCTAGCTCCAACACTTGAACTGACCAGTCTTACACCTCAACAGGTCCTCACCTTGTTGTAGGAGAGCTGACAACATGTACCAGCCAGCAGCAACTCCCATGCTAACAGGCTTCTCCCCCGCGGGTATGTAGCACCTCTGGAGTCGCTCGATGAAGAAGAGGATGCTGGCGAGGCCTGTCGTGTTAGCCGGGATGCGCCGGTACAGAGCTGTGTCCGTTGGGGTTGTGTAGGCAAGCATCTTCTTGGCAAGGTCCTCGTAGGTGGCCGCAAACAGTTTACGGCTGTGGGATGAGAACTTGTCTTGTGAATGTGACGTTGGGGTGAGTGTTAATCTGATTTTGTGTTACTATGTTCTGTGGGGAGTGGGTGTTAATGTGATTTTTTGTTAACTGAATGCTGTGTCTGACCTCCTGAGGTGTAGTATGGTGGGCCTCAAGATTGTCCCTTTCCACTAGGGGCTGACAGATGATATTAAGAGTGTGAATGTGTGTGTGGTGTTAACGTGCTGGAGTGTGCACAGCCAGGAGTGTTTGGGGAATGAAAATAAAAGGAGTTATGGATGTTTAAAAATGCATCTTTTGAGAGCTAAGTATACAAGAAAGTTGGTGTGTTTGGGGAATGAGTAAACAATGAAGAAATGTTTTGAGGAACTGGGTGTGCAGAGGCAGGAGTGTTTGGAGAATGAGAATACAGGAAGACAGGAATGATTTGGGAATAAGTGTACAAGAAAGGAGTGTTTGAGTGACAATATATAAGGAAGAGGTGTTTTGAAAATGAGAGTACAAGGAATGAGCATTTTGGGAGTTAATATACAAGGAAGCAAGTATTTAAGGGACAAGTATACAAGATTATTTTCCTGTCATATGTCATTATACAATGTTTTTCTTTGTTATATACATCATTCCCTTTCACTTTTCATATCTTGTGTTCTCGTCATTCTGATGTAATGTTACAGATAGAGAATGTTTGGTGTCAAATTTTCACTAATTTCATATGTGTATAAACTTTCATTTCATTGACTTTTTTTTACTATTACTACTATATTTGCTTGCTTTTTAAACAAGTCTTTTCTTTCAGAGGAGGGAAGCACAGGGGAAGAGGAGGACGAGGAGGAAGAGAGTTAAGAGTCACAAGAGGAGGAGGAAGGTGGAAAGAAAGAGGAAGGAGAGGAGGAGGAGGAGGAGGAGGAAGATGGAGAAGGAAAGGAGAAAGATAAGAAGGAAGGAAATGCCGCAGAAGGAGAAGGTGAGTTGTTAATAAGGTTTTGTGTGACAAGTTTTCTGAAAATTTTATTTGTTTACATGAAGTTCGTTTTGTATATATTACTCTTAATATACTACTTCTCCCACCACATGCAATTTGTCTGTCTGCTGTTGTGGTTCTTTCATTTCTTGTTCCCTTTCCTGAATATACCATTTCCTTAGTTTCATATCTAGTACCCTCCAATAAAATTTCTGCTTCTCGGTCTCTGTACTTCTCTCGTTTTTTTTGCTTGGCTTCATTCCTCAGATCCTTCTCTTTTTCCCTTTCTTCCAAGTTCATATCTCTTTTTTACCCAAATATTCTTGTATTCTGAATTTTCAGCCAGCTTCCCAGTTCTCACTAGGATCTCCTTTACTGTAACTTGGGATCTCATTCTCACTTTTAATGGTCTTTTACCTCCTTCACTATATTTTCAAATTCTATATGCTTCTTCCACTTCTCATTCCAGTCCCTGTTCTTCACCTTGGACCATTGTAATAATTTTCCTTACCAACTCCTCTCTCTCTCTCTCTCTCTCTCTCTCTCTCTCTCTCTCTCTCTCTCTCTCTCTCTCTCTCTCTCTCTCTCTCTCTCTCTCTCTCTCTCTCTCTCTCTCTCTCTCTCTCTCTCTCTCTCTCTTATTCCCTTTTCTTCCTTTCTTCCTTCCCTCCTATCTTTGTTTCTCCCTCCTCCTCCTCCTCCTCCTCCTCCTCCTCCTCCTCCTCCTCCTCCTCCTCCTCCTCCTCCTCCTCCTCCTCCTCCTCCTCCTCCTCCTCCTCCTTCATTCTACCTAACAAGAAATAATAGATTCAAGATTATACCCAAACGTTTTAAATCCCACAAGGCCAAACATTTTTTCTTTAATCGTATAGTAAATATATGGAGTAAACTTCCTGCAGAAATTGTGAACAATATTGAAATTGTGAAAGCAATATTATTGAATCAGTTCATCCTAAACATTTGCACTTTGTTTTTCCACAGAGCAATAAGAAATTAGAATTGACAGAGAAACCAGACAAGGGACTGCATTTGAAGAAGCACAAGAACCAAGAAATTACATCATTCAATGAAATGACAACATAATCTAAAGTAAGAATTTACATAGCTTTCATTTTGGTTTACATTCTGAAAGGTAACAGTAACATGGATATGTTTTTATATTGAAATCTTTCTCTGATTGCATACAAATGGTACCAATCAACAAATAATAATGTAATACTTAGAAGCTGGGAATTCAAATCACTGGTAGATAAAATGAACCACCATTCTAGAGTGTACATAACTAAGGAATTAATATACTGGTTAACTGTCACACCAGCATGAACAGAATAGCAACAATTGTTGAGTAGAGTCTGTAGGAGGCAGGGAAGGAGGCATGTAGTCAGTTTTAGAGAGCAGTTATTATGAAATCAGCTGTAGAATATTCCTAAGATGCAATACTACTGGAGTCTGTCAGCTTGAAGACAGTTTATTAAAGAAGGGAAGTTCATGAGATATAAAGCCTTTGATTATTCAGTTTCATTTCCAAAGTAACATTTATTTATTGGTGTGTTGCTTCCTGTAAATAGTAAAGCCTTGACAGCACTGCATCTCTCACACCACGCTGTAACTGTTGAGAGAACCCTAACCCTTAGAGAGAGGAGGAGGGAATCCTTGGTTTATGTTCAGTAAAGCCCTGTATTCTTGTCATGGCAATGTAGAATGGAGGCGTCATTGGTTTATGTTCAGTAAAGCCCTGTATTCTTGTCATGGCAATGTAGAATGGAGGCGTCCTTGGTTTATGTTCAGTAAAGCCCCGTATTCTTGTCATGGCAATGTAGAATGGAGGCGTCCTTGGTTTATGTTCAGTAAAGCCCTGTATTCTTGTCATGGCAATGTAGAATGGAGACGTCATTGGTCACATACTGTTCTAATGTAATCTAATGTAATCTAATGGAATCATGAAGGTGTAAAAATGCAGGATATGGATGGGATGCTACATCAGCAGCTTTTGTCATTAAGGGTGGTAAAGTGAAAGATTTGTTAATCACTTTGGTCTTTAGTTGATGCTTCTGGTGAGGCTTTCCTGTTTAAACTTGGCATAATATATATAAAATGATGTGGCATGTTAAACAAGTTAACTTACTGCCTTCTTGTGTCTTTCACAGATAGAAATCAAAAACGTCACAAGACAGAATAGTGAGCTGCATGCACTTATCACAGAGTATAAAGTCACTCCCTCAGAGGAAAAAGACAAGGATGGCATGTCTTCATGTGAGAACTCAGAAGCTAAATGTGAGCTACCATCCACATGAATATATATTTGTATATCAAACTGACATTCTCCTTGGAGGGAGGCTTTCCAAAGTGCACACACACACACACACACACACACACACACACACACACACACACACACACACACACACACACACACACACACACACACACACACACACACACACATCTCTGCATCAGGACTCAACAGCCAGACTGATAAACAATTACTTCACCCAAGATGATCAGCTGATAGGATTAGCTGTGGATGAGCCTCCTGTGGTGACTAGGAGTACAAAAGCCAGCAGCTAATTTTGGGAGCTGCCAGTCATCATGGTCCTGGTGTCTGAGGTGCTGCTTTTGCATTTTCCCAGTCATGGGTCGAGGCTACATCACATTTATTCATTCACAGTTGCTCTTAGTTATCTCTGTTACAAGTTAAAATTTTTCCTGGCTCCACAGACATTTCTGGTGCATCTAACCCTCTCTCCATTGCCCTTCTATTTCCCTTAGTCTTATACCCACTTCTTACATTACGTCTAATTACTTCCATTGGTCATTCTTGTCTGGCCCTCTGTTGCATCAATTTTTCACCTCCAGGTACAGATACCAAGGGGAAATTGCTGGGTCAAGTGGCTACACTGACATCTGAGGTTAGCAGGTTGGAGAGTGAGTGCAGCAGTCTTCAGGTTCAGCTAGACTGTGAGAGGGATAAGTATAACAAACTGCTGGGAGAATCTCTTGCTCATGAAAAGTTGTCTGAAGATGTCATAACTGAACCAAAAGGTAAGAAAGTTTATATTCTCTAATAATAAAGCAAATAATTTTTCCTCACTGTTGCTCAATTTTTTGAATTAATAACAAAATAAAAGCATTGTTATTGGATTTGTTTATTGAGGCTGTATTAAGAAAAGTTGAGAGAAACAAACTTATTGTTTTATCAGGAGAAACAACAGGATTGGGAGGAACTGAGCTTTAACAGAAGCTGCAACAACTGCAGGAGGCTCACAGGGTCCTGGAGAGCAGGTTAACTTGCAGCATGAAGGAGGTGGCTGAGCTAAGTGACAGGAAGTAGCAGCTTAAGCATGCTGTAGTGCATGAGGAGACAGAGTCCATCGGTGTATGCATGTTTTTTGCTCATTTGAATCATCTGTAAAAGTGAAGTGGAGGAAGTGTTTACTGTTTACTGTATGCCATTTCCTTGGTCTTTTAATGAAGAATTTTATCCTTCTTCAGGTGACTACATCACCATCTACCAGTTGCAGCGAGGAGTGATGAAGCAACAAGCTCGAGAACGCGAGTTAGACCTTGCCAGCCTCCATCATGAATGAGAGGAAATGAAGCAAAACCACTCTGCAGGTTAGTGCTCTCTTTTGCATCTCACACACTTCTTATTCATGTCATGGCAGATTAGTGATTTCTGCTGCATCTCACACACTTCTTATTCAATTGCTGGCAGGTTAGTGATCTCTGCTGCATCTCACACACTTCTTATTCAATTGCTGGCAGGTTAGTGATCTCTGCTGCATCTCAAACGGTTCTTATTCAGGTGTTGACCAAAGTACTAAGCCTTCATATCATTACCTTGCTCTGTGATGGAGGCTACACCATCTGGCATCTAGCTGAGATTTAATGTTGCAGTAAAGCTTCCATATGAGTTCATGTAGAGCAAAATGTTTTCAAATGCCAGGGAAGTAGTGTAATGTAACCTTCCAGAGAAATCTATCCCTCATTTATTAGTTAACAGGAGTGTTTAATGTACTTAATGTGATTAGCCAGGATCAAGGGTCAACTTCTTCACTGACCATTTACTCTCAGGTGATGTATCTGTCCTCCATGAGTCACCAGAGACACATAAGGTGTTGTAAGTGAAATTTCATCTATTAGATTTATTCAAAATGTGAATTAACACAGTTGTTTCCTGCAGGATTTGATATCAAAGCTGGTGCAGGAAAAGGAAGCAGATCATGACCTTCAGCAGCTCGAGAAGATAAGCAGGGTCCTTAAGAGTCCAGTTGCTATCTTTAGCAGTGTTGGTGAGTAGTAAAAACTGAGCCATCTTATGAAGTGCAACGAAACATTATTATTATCTTCATAATTTTCTTGAAATAAACAGATTTCTGTGGCATGTTGCTCATTAGCACTTTAATATCAGATAACACCAGTTATTTATGTAATGATGTAATGTACTAAGTAGATGAAATACAAGTGGCATCTGCTAACACTCTTGATGTGGAACAGGAACCAGTGAGTCTGAGACACCCACCAGCAGTGGAAAGCTGGCTGACGAGCGCCTCAAGCACTCTGAAAAGGTGGAGCAACAACAAGAAACAGAAAATTGCATCCATCATTCTTTGCCTGAGGAGGGAATTGATGCTCTGTTGACCCTTCACACTGATGTCCCTCATGAGGAGGCAGAATATGAATCCTACAGAACTTGCCCATAGAAAGACCAAAACTGTTACTGCTGCCACACTGCCACCACTTCCACTGACACCAAAAGCCCAACTGTGCAGAGAATCCTGGACCTCCGCAATGAAATGGAGTCCACCAGTCACCTGGAGCACTTTAGCCTCCAAAAGTTCCATCCGTGTCCATTGTGTTTGGGTAAACTTATCACTGTATAAGGGGACAAGTATCAGTGTATGGTTACTATATACTCATTTGTACTTAAAGATGTCATGTCACATCATTCTCTCTCTCTCTCTCCTCTCTCTCTCTCTCTCTCTCTCTCTCTCTCTCTCTCTCTCTCTCTCTCTTCTCTCTCTCTCTCTCTCTCTCTCTCTCTCTCTCTCTCTCTCTCTCTCTCTCTCCTCTCTCTCTCTCTCTCTCTCTCTCTCTCTCTCTCCTCTCTCTCTCTCTCCTCTCTCTCTCTCTCCTCTCCTCTCTCTCTCTCTCTCTCTCTCTCTCTCTCTCTCTCCTCTCTCTCTCTCTCTCTCTCTCTCTCTCTCTTTCCTTTCTTTCTTTCTTTCTTTTCTTTCTTTCTTTTTTGCATATTTTACTGCTTTACATTCCTCCCCACAGTATTTTTTCATCTACTTTATGACTGCAGTAGTTTTATCATCCCAGTGTATGCCGTATCCACTCTGAAACTGTAATTCACCAATCAGCTCAAATGTGTCTCTGTTTTGATAATCATTAATTTGTTTCAGCTACACAACCACTCTGATAAGGGACAAAATCTACTTCACCAGTCATCTATGTCATACAGTCATATATATTCATACATATGACAAAATACTCTTCCTAAGACATTTCTTATTTTCTCTTCTCAAGTGACCTGTCCATCTATCTAAGGTACCACATAACATTTAAAACTTACAATATTGCATTTAATTCATGAACATTTTTTTTGTCTATGTAGACTTGAAATTGTATTGGTTCCTGTGGATGAGTGGGCCATGCTGTGCTTTGTCAAGGATGGTGTTTGGTATTGTGATGACTCTTGCCACAATCAAGTGTCTCCCACAGAGTAGTGGAGTACCTATGTATGGTGTTGACCCAAGCTGTCCAGGTCTCATCCAATGCCTTAATATGATTTAGATGATCAAAATGGTTTAACTCACCATTTAATCAGCTGACTGATTTGAATGGAGAAGTATGTAATGTGTTGTAGCCTAACCATCCCTGCCAGCATGGTCAGACTCTTGGTAGTAACCTGAAATGCTCCTAGGTAGTGAGTATCATTGCACATAATGATCTTTACTTTGTCAGTAATTCAATGATACTGAATATTACTCTACTGGATTTTGCTCAGCACTGCTTGGTAACTTTTGGCCATAATCCCAGGTCTGGAATGATATGAAGCCATGTTTTTACATTCCATATGAGACAGGCAAGCACTATGCTTTGCCTGACTGATACCTGTACTTTGCATTTTAATAAAGTTATTGAAATTGTTATTGAGTGTTTGTATTGAACTCATTAGCTTTGTAATAGTGTGCGTCTCATCATGCATTCATTAATGATGTAGAGTGGAAATGTCCACTCCTATCATGCATAATATCAATGCATTATTGGTTTATGTTGTTATTTGTGTATAAATTGTAAAGTTATGCCAGTCTATATTAGTACAAACTAAATATCAGCTGGAAGAGAGGACAGGTAATGGCACACCTAAAACACAGGAAGGGACAATGATATAACCATCCAATTTAACAATACACAGAGCAAGAAGAATGAGAAAGCAATAAAAATGGATTATTTAATGGATGATTAATAGACCCTCATTTGTAATGTTATTTCAGGCAAGAATATTAAAAGAGACAGCTGGCTTGCCCTTTGTACTTGTTCAGCTTGCCCTTAGCACTTGTTCATACATGACAGAATGAGAGATCTATGGGTGGGGGTGACACCTGGAAATGGGTATGATTCATGAAGGGATTGATTGATTGGTTGACTGACTGATTAAGAAAAAAAAAACGTAGCAGTGGAGGGTGGGGGGGGGGAAGGCGCCCCCAACTTTCCAGTCATATATGGCGTGGAAGGGACAATACCAGCAAAGAAAAATATGAGAAAATGCATAATTTACTACAAAACCCAAAATGCGAAATAAAACCTTGCCAAATTGAACCTTCCCACGAAGGTAATGAATGGAGTTTTGATGCAATGAGCCACAGTTACTTAAAACACTCAACAAATATAACACCTGCCAAAAAAATAAAATAAATAAATAAAATCAATCAATAAATAAAGATAAAAACGCGAGAAAACCTTTAAATTATCACAACGCGAAATATACACACACGCTAAACTGGATGCGTCATTAATTAATATCCCCCCAATAGTTTATAGCCCCTCCCCTATTCATTGCTCCCCCCCCCCCCTCCCTGCCTTGAGGAACACCTTCACTTATGGCCTGCTGTTGGGTCAGATTTGAGCCATTTTAACCTCGAATTACATACAATACATACATACATACATATCGTCTCCTTGCAATAATTATAATAGTCTTCCTGGCTTAATTTTTGTTTATTCATTATTCCTTATGTATTTATTAATTATTTGTCATTTGTCTAATTCCTTGTTTTATTTAGCCTCGGTATTTAACTAAGCATTTTTTTTTTTTTCACTTTCTGACTGTGGCCCTTGCAATGAATGGCTTAATTGTTTATTTACTGTTCCTTACGTGTTTATTGATTATATGTGAGTTATTTATTTGATATTCTTGATTTTTTTTTTTACTTCGTATTTCTTTATATGATAGTTTTATCTTTTCGTGTTTTCTGGCTTAAGTTTTGTTTTATTACTCCTTGTTTGTGTTATTAGGTGTGTCATTAATTATTTGTCTTATTTCTCGTAGTTTAATGGATTTTTTAGCACTTTAATTATTAGAGTTCCTCACCAGTCATTTTATTCGAGAGAGAGAGAGAGAGAGAGAGAGAGAGGAGAGAGAGAGAGAGAGAGAGAGAGAGAGAGAGAGAGAGAGAGAGAGAGAGAGAGAGTCTAAATGAATGATAAAAAAAATAATAATCAGTTACAGTATTTTATTTATAAACAAGAACAATTCATGATAATAATAATAATAATAATAATAATAATAATAATATTTAAATACAAGGAGGAAAATGTGTAATAATAATAATAATAATAATAATAATAATAATAATAATAACAATAACTGCTTTTATCTTACTCACACAGATAAATAGTTTTATAAATAGTTTATTGACCATAAACATTGTGTACATACACACAAAATTAAATAGAACAGATAAAAATTTCAAAATGTAGTCAGTGACACACAGAAGACTGGTGACAAAACCTACTAAAGCCCATTAAATGATTGGGTGTCTCAAGTTTCCACATCATCAGTGGAACACTGCTTCTGAGCACTCAGGGATGGACAAGCTTTTCATGGCTTGTGTGAATGGAGACAAGACGTGTAGGGGATTTATTTGTTCTGTTTTTTCTTGTCCTACTCTCTCTTGACTCTTCCTTTGCTTCATCCTACTCTTTCTCTTGCTCATTCTTTCTCTCTCTCTCTCTCTCTTGGACTTTTCAGACATAGCTCCTTATGATTTTTTGGCAATCCCAAACCTGTTGACAGTATCCTTATCTGAGAGCCAAGGAGACCATGCAGAATGTGGCAGCATACCTATCATTGGTTGCAGAAGCGTTTGAGCAGTGGAGTGATGGATGATTGTAGGAATGTGGTGGCACTGCTATCCACCATGACATTCATCCACATAACAGAACCATCTCACATGGTGCATTCAGCCTCAGGGAGAGGAACCTCTGTAGCCTTGGGCAGTAGCCCTTGGTCAGGTTTGCCTCCAGAGTCAAACCTGCTTACCATCCGAGAATACCTTGGGGAGGAATGAGGAAGCCTTTTGCTCTGAACCCATGAAAATTGTTCAACCCTATAAGGGAAAAATATGAATGTTGAACAAATTGATGAGAAATGGAAGGATTAATGGGCTAAGTGTGTTGGATTACAGAGGGCTTTCTTTGAAGGACATTTTGAATGATACCATAATTTTGGCCCTTAGCCCAAGGTTGGATACTTCTGAACCGTTCTTGCATTTTTAAGCTAAGTAATATAAAATACTCAATTAACAAAGGAAGGATAATGAAAAGATAAAACAAATCAGGAATTATATCAATTCATAGCTTTATCATAGTTCTAAGTCATAAATACTACAAAAATTAGTCAATCTCTTCAGAAATAATTATAAGATAAGCTTTAATAATAAAAAGTATGTATAAATAGATGAAATGTTGTCACCTTCACCAATGCCGGCTTCTTGTTATTCAGCACATGCTTGTGCTTCCTGAACACCGGTCTCATACTGGATAGAGACAGTAATGTATGGAGGTTTGATGCAATACAACATTTTATATAAGGATAAAAACTTGCATAAACTTCCTGTTTGTGTTTTTCTACTAAGGTGCAATTGTTAGGTGAGCATTTGCAACTTCCTACACTTAAACCATAACATCCCTACTACAGTGGCTCAGAGCCACACCATCACTTGTTGCTTGTCCACTAGTAAATAAGTTTTTTGTTTGTTCATTCTCATTCCTTCCCTATTTAAAACATCATTCCATCTTGTCATGGCCTCTTGAAGATCTTGTTGGCTTCCTGTCACGACAGCGACATCGTCTGCATAGGCCAGCATGATCTCTTTATCCTCCCTTACACACACTTCCTTCAGGCATCTGTCCATGTATATAATGAATAGCAAAGGAGAGAGCATCAATTATTCAATTATTCAATTATTCCTCACACACACACACACACACACACACACACACACACACACACACACACACACACACACACAGGTAATAACAATAATATCTACCCTATATTGTAATGCACATTTTCATAATCACCACTGAATCATCATCATCATCATCATCAATATTTTTTATCAATAATATTAACAGTATTTATATATGTACATAGCATTACTATTATTACTACACACACACACACACACACACACACACACGTACATACACTCACCTCTCGGCAGGGGTGGTGGGGAACAGGAGGAGGAGGAGGAGGAGGAGGAGGAGGAGGAGGAGGAGGAGGAGGAGGAGGAGGAGGAGGAGGAGGAGGAGGAGGAGGAGGAGGAGGAGGAGGAGGAGGAGGAGGAGGAAGAGGAGGATTAACACTGTGTGAGTGACTGACAGACTGACTAACTGACTAACTCACTAACTGACTGAATGACTGACTAACTGACTGACTGAATGACTGACTAACTGACTAACTGAGTGACTGACTGACTGACTCACTGACTGATACATACATACATACAGACAGACACAAGTACACAAGAATAAAAAATAAAATACATAACTGAAAAATCATTGCAATACACAGACAGACAGACAGACCAATGACAGAAAGACAGACAGATGGAGACAAACTAAACAGATAGATAGATAGTGAAATGACCACACAAAACACACACACACACACACACACACACACACACACACACACACACACACACACGCACCTGTTGAACATAGTAAGCTGTGGCACCAGGTTCAGACGGCCGCTCTACACAGCCTCGGACGCCTCCTGTGCCAACTCCTTGCATCGAACGAACCTGTGTAGACATGAAAGTAAGCAAGCAAGTGTTTATGGCTAATTATAATACTCAATATGCCAGTATCATCTCCAGCATCACCATCTGCTCACCACTGGGGCCTCTCCTGGGGAGAGTTAGGAGAGTGAGAGAGGGGAGGGAGAGAGAGGGAGAGGAGAGGAAGAGAGAAGGGGAGTCTTGGAGATGGTTTGGGGTGAGTCTGGGATGGTCTGGATACATTGGGAATGAGAGAGAGAGAGAGAGAGAGAGAGAGAGAGAGAGAGAGAGAGAGAGAGAGAGAGAGAGAGAGAGAGAGAGAGAGAGAGAGAGAGAGAGAGAGAGAGAGAGAGAGAGAGAGAGAGAGAGAGAGAGAGAGAGAGAGAGAGAGAGAGAGAGAGAGAGAGAGAGAGAGAGAGAGAGAGAGAGAGAGAGAGAGACTGTGAAAGGCTGGAAGAGGCTGTGAGAAGTTGGGATGGACTGGAAGTCTTGGGGACAGTTTGGGGTAAGTCTGGAATGGTCTGGATACACTGGGAATGAGATAGAGTGAGAGAGAGAGGCTGTGAGTGGCTGTGAATAGCTGGGAGAGGGTGTGACAGGTTGTGAGAGGCTGAGAAAAGACAGTGAGAGGGTGGAGAAAATAATGGGAAACTGGAAAAATGAAAAGGAGAGATAGAAAGAGACACACAGGTAGACAGACACACCTGTAGGAAGGGCTCCTTAATATCCCCTTATCAGCTGGAGGGAGGGCTACAGGTAATAATCTTTTCTTCTTCCTTATCCGTGCCTCCTCCTCGTCCTCCTCTTCCTTTTCCTCCTCCACCTCGTACTCCGGAACTGGCGACCCCACCACCGGCACCTCCGACATGGCCTCCTGCGGGATGGTAAGGTAGTTAGGGAACTGTCTGAGTTAGCGTGTGTGTGTATGTTGGTTAAGTTTGGTTAAGTGTTAAATAAAGAATGGTATTTTATATTAATTTCAATATTTATCTACTTATTATCTGTATTTTGAAGATACATGTAGCATTTGAACTGTAAACCTTTGTAATTGTCTGTCTCCTGCACACCCAGCTCCTCAACACCCCTGTGCCTGCAAATGGGTCACTGAACATTAAATAAACTTGTCTCAGTCCCCTACATACACACAAGTGGCTGGCCAAACACTGCATCAACACAAACAATGGATAAACAGTGGGAATCTGCTGGTCTGAGTCCCCTACATACACACAAGTGGCTGGCCAAACACTGCATCAACACAAACAGTGAATAAACAGTGAGAATCTGCTGGTCTGAGCCCCCAAAACACACTAGTGGCTGGCCAAACACTAGATCAACACAAACAGTGAATAAACAGTGGGAATCTGCTGGTCTGAGCCCCCAAAACACACAAGTGGCTGGCCAAACACTAGATCAACACAAACAGTGGATAAACAGTGGGAATCTGCTGGTCTGAGTCCCCTACATAAACACAAGTGGCTGGCCAAACACTAGATCAACTCAAACAGTGGATAAATAGTAGGAATCTGCTGGTCTGAGCCCCCAAAACACACAAGTGGTTGGCCAAACACTGCATCAACACAAACAGTGGATAAACAGTGGGAATCTGCTGGTCTGAGTCCCCTACATACACACAAGTGGCTGGCCAAACACTGCATCAACACAAACAGTGAATAAACAGTGGGAATCTGCTGGTCTGAGTCCCCTACATACACACAAGTGGCTGGCCAAACACTGCATCAACACAAACAGTGGATAAACAGTGGGAATCTGCTGGTCTGAGTCCCCTACATACACACAAGTGGCTGGCCAAACACTGCATCAACACAAACAATGGATAAACAGTGGGAATCTGCTGGTCTGAGTCCCCTACATACACACAAGTGGCTGGCCAAACACTAGATCAACACAAACAGTGAATAAACAGTGGGAATCTGCTGGTCTGAGTCCCCTACATACACACAAGTGGCTGGCCAAACACTAGATCAACACAAACAGTGAATAAACAGTGAGAATCTGCTGGTCTGAGCCCCCAAAACACACTAGTGGCTGGCCAAACACTAGATCAACACAAACAGTGAATAAACAGTGGGAATCTGCTGGTCTGAGCCCCCAAAACACACAAGTGGCTGGCCAAACACTAGATCAACACAAACAGTGGATAAACAGTGGGAATCTGCTGGTCTGAGTCCCCTACATAAACACAAGTGGCTGGCCAAACACTAGATCAACACAAACAGTGGATAAATAGTAGGAATCTGCTGGTCTGAGCCCCCAAAACACACAAGTGGCTGGCCAAACACTGCATCAACACAAACAGTGGATAAACAGTGGGAATCTGCTGGTCTGAGTCCGCTACATACACACAAGTGGCTGGCCAAATACTGCATCAACACAAACAGTGAATAAACAGTGGGAATCTGCTGGTCTGAGTCCCCTACATACACACAAGTGGCTGGCCAAACACTGCATCAACACAAACAGTGGATAAACAGTGGGAATCTGCTGGTCTGAGTCCCCTACATACACACAAGTGGCTGGCTAAACACTGCATCAACACAAACAATGGATAAACAGTGGGAATCTGCTGGTCTGAGTCCCCTACATACACACAAGTGGCTGGCCAAACACTAGATCAACACAAACAGTGAATAAACAGTGAGAATCTGCTGGTCTGAGCCCCCAAAACACACAAGTGGCTGGCCAAACACTAGATCAACACAAACAGTGAATAAACAGTGGGAATCTGCTGGTCTGAGCCCCCAAAACACACAACTGGCTGGCCAAACACTAGATCAACACAAACAGTGGATAAACAGTGGGAATCTGCTGGTCTGAATCCCCTACATAAACACAAGTGGCTGGCCAAACACTAGATCAACACAAACAGTGGATAAATAGTAGGAATCTGCTGGTCTGAGCCCCCAAAACACACAAGTGGCTGACCCAAACACTGCATCAACACAAACAGTGGATAAACAGTGGGAATCTGCTGGTCTGAGTCCGCTACATACACACAAGTGGCTGGCCAAATACTGCATCAACACAAACAGTGAATAAACAGTGGGAATCTGCTGGTCTGAGTCCCCTACATACACACAAGTGGCTGGCCAAACACTGCATCAACACAAACAGTGGATAAACAGTGGGAATCTGCTGGTCTGAGTCCCCTACATACACACAAGTGGCTGGCTAAACACTGCATCAACACAAACAATGGATAAACAGTGGGAATCTTGCTGGTCTGAGTCCCCTACATACACACAAGTGGCTGGCCAAACACTAGATCAACACAAACAGTGAATAAACAGTGAGAATCTGCTGGTCTGAGCCCCCAAAACACACAAGTGGCTGGCCAAACACTAGATCAACACAAACAGTGAATAAACAGTGGGAATCTGCTGGTCTGAGCCCCCAAAACACACAACTGGCTGGCCAAACACTAGATCAACACAAACAGTGGATAAACAGTGGGAATCTGCTGGTCTGAATCCCCTACATAAACACAAGTGGCTGGCCAAACACTAGATCAACACAAACAGTGGATAAATAGTAGGAATCTGCTGGTCTGAGCCCCCAAAACACACAAGTGGCTGGCCAAACACTGCATCAACACAAACAGTGGATAAACAGTGGGAATCTGCTGGTCTGAGTCCCCTACATACACACAAGTGGCTGGCCAAACACTAGATCAACACAAACAGTGAATAAACAGTGGGAATCTGCTGGTCTGAGCCCCCAAAACACACAAGTGGCTGGGCCAAACACTAGATCAACACAAACAGTGAATAAACAGTGGGAATCTGCTGGTCTGAGCCCCCAAAACACACAACTGGCTGGCCAAACACTAGATCAACACAAACAGTGGATAAACAGTGGGAATCTGCTGGTCTGAATCCCCTACATAAACACAAGTGGCTGGCCAAACACTAGATCAACACAAACAGTGGATAAATAGTAGGAATCTGCTGGTCTGAGCCCCCAAAACACACAAGTGGCTGGCCAAACACTGCATCAACACAAACAGTGGATAAACAGTGGGAATCTGCTGGTCTGAGTCCCCTACATACACACAAGTGGCTGGCCAAACACTAGATGAACACAAACAGTGAATAAACAGTGGGAATCTGCTGGTCTGAGCCCCCAAAACACACAAGTGGCTGGCCAAACACTAAATCAACACAAACAGTGAATAAACAGTGGGAATCTGCTGGTCTGAGCCCCCAAAACACACAAGTGGCTGGCCAGACACTGCGTCAACACAAACAGTGAATAAACAGTGGGGAATCTGCTGGTCTGAGCCCCCAAAACACACAAGTGGCTGGCCAGACACTGCATCAACACAAACAGTGAATAAACAGTGGGAATCTGCTGGTCTGAGCCCCCAAAACACACTAGTGGCTGGCCAGACACTGCATAGGCACAGATGGGGGAGCTGGTTTGGCCTGACAGCACCCTCCAGTATTCATGTAAATTCTGGCTACCATTTGCAATTCTATTTTGGGGAGCCACACCTCAGAGAGTCTCTTTTATTGAAGTTTTGTCCCCCCCACGGCTGGCTGGCCTACATAACAAAATAAATAGATAATGTTTTTTTTTTGTCAGTTAGAAGACTTTTTCATCTCTACCTGTTGAAATAAGATTATCTCGGAAAGTTTAAAAATGATGCGATTACTACTACTACTACTACTACTTACCCTGAACAATACCTCATCCTCAGCATCAGAGGACGGCCCCTCCCCCTCCTCACTGACTAACTGTTGTTGTTGTTGCAGTTGTTGTTGTAACAGAATCAACCTCTTCCTCTCCCTCTCTCTCTGACGTGCCTCCCTCCTGGCCTCCCTCTCTCTCCTCCTCCTCTCCTTCCTCTCCCTCCTCTCTTGCTTCTCTCTCTCTCTCTCTCGCTGCTGCTGCAATCTCTGGGTCCACCATGTCCTCGTTGATCCTCGGGATTTGCTGCAAAAGGAGGGAGAGAGTGAGTGAGTGGAAGTGGGAGAGAGGATGAGAGAGAAGGGTAAAACTATTATTGTAAGAGAGAGAGAGAGAGAGAGAGAGAGAGAGAGAGAGAGGAGAGATGAGAGAGAGAGAGAGAGAGAGAGAGAGAGAGAGAGAGAGAGAGAGAGAGAGAGAGAGAGAGAGAGAGAGAGAGAGAAATATGTAGCAGTAATAATAATAATAATAATAATAATAATAATAATAATAATAATAATAATAATAATAATAATAATAATAATAATAATATCTAAAACATTCTCTCTCTCTCTCTCTCTCTCTCTCTCTCTCTCTCTCTCTTTCTCCTAGTGCAACCTACACTCATAAATTATTTCTTGCCCCAAAAAAGCTAATGTGGAATAAGACAAACAGTAACAAGTCCGAACATAGCAGTGGATCTTAAACTCCTAGAAACTGGAGACATTACTGTATTCCAGACCTTGGCGTTTGTATACAAAGCTCTTAATACAAACACAAGAGACACGGGCTCATGATATTCAGTTAAGACAGACAGGTAACTTGAGGACACCCTTCTGCTGAACCTCCCGTGCCCAACAGAGTGTCGTCTCACGAGGAACCAAGCACTGGACCCGGCTCTCGGACACAGTTAAAAACAAACCATTACATTCCTTTAAATTACTGATAAAACAACACTTAACAAGTAATTATTCATTGTATTTATTAGTTTTCAAATTGTAATCAGCTCTACTATTATAAACATATGTAATTGTTTGTAATTTGTAATAGTTATTATTATTATTATTTACTTTTGTTATTGATATAATTCTTTTTTGCATGTATCTATAATTTGATTGGGTTAAAGTTATGAATTACTTACTAAATAATTATGTACTGTCTTTTTCTTTTTTTTTTCATGATAGCTGAATAAAACACTGGTCTTAAACCTTAGTGTAAAATATTCATTAGTCCACAAAGACCTTGTGCTCCATGGACTGGCCATCACATATCAGAATGTCTATATACCAGTCTGTCTGTATATATTAACACCAATATATATCATTTAATCAATCAATCACTCTGTAAGGAAAATATAGACAAATAAATACAATAACAACAGATGTATATACACTCTCTCTCTCTCTCTCACCTGCTGAGGAGGGAGATAAGCCAAGCCACAGCTAACCCAGGTGTGTGTGGCCCACCTCCACCTGCCCATCACCCCGGCTGGCAGCACCGCAGGGGGGCAGGGAGGGGTGAGGGATGACTGGGCAGGGGTCACAGGGAGAGGGGTGGCTGGGGCAGGGGTCTGGGGCTGGGGTCGGGGGAAAGCCTGGGGACTCCGACCACTTGCATGACCCGACCAACTCCAACGACTTCTGCCCCTAATACCTGCGTGTTGTCAGCTGGAACAACCTGAGAGGAAGGAGGTGCTCAGAAGTAGTAGTAGTAGTAGTAAGATTGATTTTCTATCTCCGTCTCTCCTTTCTGTATGTAAAAAACTTTCTCTCTCTCTCTCTCTCTCTCTCTCTCTCTCTCTCACCTGTATGACATTCCCTGCCTGCACTATCATGGGGAAGTGGGGCTGCGGGGGCTGAGGCATATTTTTGGGGCAACACCTGAAGCATGTTCCCCACTCGAATAACCCTTGTTGTGGCGGTGGTGGCAGTGGTGGTGGTGGCGTCAGTCCCCTCGGCTGCATCGTAAGGTACTGGAACTGTTGGGAGGAGGGGGGTTAGTTTGGGCAGCCACGCCCCGGGGACTTAGCCTTGGGAGGAGAGCGTGCCCAAAGAGGGGGCAAGGGACCGGTTCTTGTAGGGGCTGCGGGCACACGCGGGAGGGCGGCCCTGGGGAGAAAGCTACTAGATTCGTTCAAAGCATATCTAAACCTAACAGAACACTATTTACAAATAAACCCACCTGTTATAATTAGCTTGTGCAACAGTTTGAGGGCGAAGGTAAGGAGTGAGGAGCCACTGCTTACAGGGATAGCCACTGTCCCCGGGAAGGTAGCATCCTGCAGGTACATGTTGTTCCTCAAACATCAGTTTGAGTGCTGACTTATCTAGTATTCTTGCATCGTTGACTGAGCCAGGCCACCTTGCCACAATGTCAAGAATCTTATAGTGAGCATCAAATACTACTTGCACATTTATGCTGTGATAGCGTTTCCTGTTCACATATACATGTTCATCGACATGAGGAGACACAATTCTTATATGAGTGCCATCAATCACTCCCACAACACCGGGAAACTGAGTTACTTGCATGAACTCTGCCTGTTTTTTGCTGCACTTCACGCTGGGTGTGAGGGAAAGCCACGAACTGGCAGATTACTTCTGGGTCAGCCAGTGCATCAATTGTCTGTGATATTGCACGGCTGATAGTGGGCTGCGTTGTTCCAAAATCATCACAACTGCACTGTTGCATTTTTCCTGTGGCTAAATATCGTAATGTGATGGCCACCATCTCAGGGGTCAAGGCTCTATTTCTTTCAGTTTTACTTTGCAGCTTGTCTCTCACTATATCAGTCACTGCAACAATACCAGCACGGTCCAATCTGAATCTTTTCAGTAACTCAGCATCGTCGTACTCAGCGAAAATATCTCTTCTCACTCTGTAGGTGCGCCGCTGACGTTGTTGTGCCGCCTTCCTGCTAACGGCTGGGTTCATCATGCTCTAAATAAATTTTCCACCTACCTTTAATAATCTGTTGGAGGTAACTTGTGGAAAGAGAAAAAAAGTGCATTATTTTTATGCAATAATATTTTTAATTTTTGAACTTGAAAATGCAATATACTTTAATCCAGAGATTTAAAAAGTGAACATACGTTTTAACCCAGCGGGTGCTGTAAACAGTACGTTGGCGGGTTCACACCAGTTCAGAAGTAAGGTATCTTAAATTGCACTCGACAATGTTGTGAATACTTTAAAATGCTTGAAGCCATACTTGATGCCTTCCATAACGTGTAAAGTAAGAAGTTAGCCTGTGTTAAAAAGTGGTGATCCCTGCAGATTACCAAGGCATCCAGTCTCCCAGCAAGTGCCAAGAGGCATTCATTCAATGCTCCGCTGACACCAATTTGCCCAAAGGTATGCATTATATGTGGAAAGTACATTACGTACGGTGTAGAGGTGGTTGTCTAGTGATATAAATGGTAAGGTGGTGGTGCTGGTGATTGTGATGGTACTACACTGTTATTACCGTATGTCAGTATATTGAGGCTTGATATCACTTTTATTAATGTGCCAGTATTTCATTACCTATCTTATGAAATAACACTAGCTCTTGATATATTCTTGGTAATTGTCTAGAGTCCTTACCGGGCCTTATTACTGGTCTATTCACTTCAATTCTTTTACACATACCTTCACATGCACCTAAAACATCATTTTAAAGTGGGGGACAAATGCCCCCTTCCCTCTAGTCGGTTAGGTTAGGTTAGGTTAGGTTAAGTTAGGTTAGGTTAGGTTAGGTTAGGTTTTAGGTGCATGTGAAGGTATGTGTAAAAGAATTGAAGTGAATAGACCAGTAATAAGGCCCGGTAAGGACTCTAGACAATTACCCTAACCTAACCTAACCTAACCTAACCTAACCTAACCGACTAGAGGGAAGGGGGCATTTGTCCCCCCACTTTAAAATGATGTTTTAGGTGCATGTGAAGGTATGTGTAAAAGAATTGAAGTGAATAGACCAGTAATAAGGCCCGGTAAGGACTCTAGACAATTACCATATTCTTTTCTACAAACCTTTAACAATAATTGAAACGTTTTTTTTTAAATTGAATTCAATGCCTTTTCTTATTGATGAAAATAGGAAATAATTATGGCTACCACTGGCTAGACACGCCATACCTTGCCTTGAGTTTAGGTATGGTTAGGTTAGGTTTGATATGGTTGGGTGTAGTTAGGTTAGTTTTGGGTATGGTTAGATTACACCAAGTACAGTTAGGTTAGTTTGGGTGTGGTTAGGTTTGGATGTGGTTAAGTTAGTTTAGGTATGGTTAGATTACAGCAGGTATGGTTAGGGTAGTTTTGGTGTGGTCAAGTTAGTTTAGGTATGGTTAGGTTACAGCAGGTATGGGTTAGGTTAGTTTTGGTGTGGTTAAGTTAGTTTAGGTATGGTTAGAACCTTGGACAAAAAATGAGGAACATCACTGAACCAAAAGATTTTTATTTATTTATTTATTTATTTATTTTATTTATTTATTTATTTATTTAATTTTCTTTTAATATTTCAATGAAAATTAGCAGTATTACTTATATCTGTCGACTTTCCAAGAGGGTTAGAGAATGCCTCAAGCCATTTGTAAGATAAGATTACACGTAAATTGCTTGGTTTAAGAGAAACTGGCATGTTAGTAAAATGAATCTTTACTGTCATGTGAATCAATATTTATAAATACAAAAAGTTTAAATCTCCAAGAACAACCTGTGTTTTACAGTAATGTGGGTAGCCCACATGGGACCCATAAAGTAGCCCACAAAACACCCACATGCCTCCCATTATCCAATGTTGGCTGGGTATATATATATATATATATATATATATATATATATATGAGGAGGCAGTAGACATCTGCCTAAATGATAATTACTACCAGTGAGGTCTAAAGCACTGTTCAGGGGGGTGCTGTGAACTTATCATTAAACCCAGCTGTGACCTCGCTGAACGTTTCCCTTTGTGTCTCACAACACAAGGGGGGCAGTCATAGCCTGCCCTCTAAAGACAACTCTCTTCCTCCACACAAAACTACAAGCACCTAATAACACACACACCCTTCACTCAAAAATTTTAAAATCATCGTGGCGACTCCTACACCAGCCTCGTAGTCCCCATCTGGGGAGGGGGACCATAAATGTCCCCAGGTCAGACTGCCTTTCTGTCAAAGACCCTAAGTGTCTTGACACCCCCCTCAACTTTTTCTTCATTAACTTCTGCAACATTCGCAGTCAAAGATCTAATTTTCAATCTGTAGAACACCACCTCTCCTCTTCTAAACCTCATCTTCTTTTCCTCACTGAAACTCAGGTGTCTGAGGCAACTGACAGTAGCTCCTTTTCTGTTCCCTCTTACTTTCTCTATCCTCATTTTCAGTCCAAAGCTGGATGCTGCATTTATGTGCACAATGATTTAACCTGCTCTCGTGCCCACGCTCTTGAATCTTCTGAGTTTTCCACCATCTGGCTACGACTACAGAGTCACTCTCATACTAAATTTATCTGTGCTGTATACCTCTCACCTAACTCCTCTGATTATAAGAAATTCTTTAACTACTTAACTTCCAAAGTGGAGCACATTCTGACCCTCTTCCCTTTTGCAGAGATCTCCATTCTTGGAGACTTCAATGTTCACCACCAGCTTTGGCTTTCCTCTCCCTTCACTGACCATCCTGGTGAACTAGCCTACAACTTTGCTATCCTCCATGACCTAGAGCAATTGGTGCAACACCCTACTCGTATTCCTGACTGTCTTGGAGATACACCCAACATTCTTGACCTTTTCCCCCAGCCTCAGCCCCAGCCCCAGCCTTTTCATCCCAGCCTCTCCCAGTGTATCCTAGCCTCTCCCAGTCCATCCCAGCCTCTCTCAGTGCATTCCAGCCTCTCCCAGTCCATCCCAGCCTCTCCCAGTCCATCCCAGCCTCTCTCAGTGCATTCCAGCCTCTCCCAGTCCATCCCAGCCTCTCCCAGTCCATCCCAGCCTCTCCCAGTGCATCCTAGACTCTCCCAGTCCATCCCAGCCTCTCCCAGTCCATCCCAGCCTCTCCCAGTGCATTTCAGCCTCTCCCAGTCCATCCCAGCCTCTCTCAGTGCATTCCAGCCTCTCCCAGTCCATCCCAGCCTCTCCCAGTGCATCCTAGCTTCTCCCAGTCCATCCCAGCCTCTCTCAGTGCATTCCAGCCTCTCCCAGTCCATCCCAGCCTCTCCCAGTGATAATTAAAGCAATTTGGATTTAGGAAAGGGAGATTGTGTTACAAACTTACTGAGTTACACTTAGATCTATAGAAAACTGTTATCAAATGGCATATAACATTTTATGTTATATGCCATAATTTATTATGGCATATAACAGATTATTATTACAGATGCCATTTCTTAAAGAAATGGCATCTGTTTTTTTTTTTTTTTTTTTATTTCTCTTTCTCTCTCTCCCTCCCTAAGGCAGTGCTCCTCTTACAAAGGAAAAATAAATAATTAAATAAAATAATTAATTTACAAATCAAGGGCTGGATTTGTGTCTGTGGAGGCCTGTGAGCAGCCTGAGTGTGGAGGCCATCTACCTGAAATATTTATATTAATATTTTTGTATCTGTATTCCATGCAGTTTTTAATACATATAATATATTATAGTGAAAGGAACATATTTATTTAGTGTAAATGAAACAAGTGGTTATTTTGATAGTAATAAAAAAAATATTTAGTTCATAGAAAACTAGTGTTTGATTAATTTAAGTTTCTTTCACTTACAGAATATTTATGTGGGAGACTCCTCAGATTGTGGAGACCCCAGATTGTGGAGGCTCCTGGGCAGCTGGTCTTTTTGTGGACTCCATAATCTGGCACTGAACAAAATTCTCTCTCTCTCTCTCTCTCTCTCTCTCTCATCTCTCTCTCTCTCTCTCTCTCTCTCTCTCTCTCTCTCTCTCTCTCTCTCTCTCTCTCTCTCTCTCTCTCTCTCTCTTCTCTCTCTCTCTCTCTCTCTCTCTTTCTCTCTTTCTCTCTTCTCTCTCTCTCTCTCTCTCTCTCTCTCTCTCTCTCTCTCTCTCTCTCTCTCCTCACACTCTCAGCCACCTGGATGGTATATCAGTTCACACAGCAAGAAGCCAAGGACCCACCGAGGCTGTCACTTGGAAGAGGTCATTGTTGTTGCATCCAGCATCCCAGCCTGACTGCCTAGACAGGTCCCGCAGGTTGCTGAATGGCAGAGGTGCAGGCTGCTCCACAGCAAAATGTGAGACCAGTGTGGCAGAGTATGATGTGTACACAATGAGGGACACACTGTAGCCAACCCAGTAGATTACCCGTGCTGCACTGCTGATTGGGTAGGTGTTGGAGCCTGCAGGAGGAAGAGGAGGAGGGAAAGATGCCATGAAAAGGCAATTTTAAGACATGGAGGATGATACAAAGGCAATTTAAAATCTTTGAAAGTAACACATCTTTTTAAATTAAAAAATGTAGAAAAGACCATTTTAAAATGTTTCAGAGATGAAAATGCAATTTAAGAGTTTTCTCATCATTTCTAAAAGATTTATATCTCATATCTTACTAAGAAAACTGTTGATATCATCATATGAAGAGAACTACTGATAAAATTAAATACATTACTTGATATCCATATCAGTCATATTAACACCACTTGCTTATATTGCTCATTGCCAGAACTAATTCAAGTTAATATCAGCTCAATTATGAAAATACACCAGGTATCATGTAAAGTTTCCCAGTTTTAAATCTATCCTTTAATAACTGTCTTTCTGTATTCCCATCTTATCAAACATTAAACACCACTACCCTTGCATTCAACTTAGTCTCATACCCCAACAGGTCCTCACCCTGCTGTAGGAGGGCTGGCAACATGTACCAGCCATCTTACCAAACACTAAATGCTCCAACACTTGAACTGACCAGTCTTACACCTCAACAGGTCCTCACCTTGTTGTAGGAGAGCTGACAACATGTACCAGCCAGCAGCAACTCCCATGCTAACAGGCTTCTCCCCCGTGGGTATGTAGCACCTCTGGAGTCGCTCGATGAAGAAGAGGATGCTGGCGAGGCCTGTCGTGTTAGCCGGGATGCGCCGGTACAGAGCTGTGTCCGTTGGGGTTGTGTAGGCAAGCATCTTCTTGGCAAGGTCCTCGTGGGTGGCCGCAAACAGTTTACGGCTGTGGGATGAGAACTTGTCTTGTGAATGTGACGTTGGGGTGAGTGTTAATCTGATTTTGTGTTACTATGTTCTGTGGGGAGTGGGTGTTAATGTGATTTTTTGTTAACTGAATGCTGTGTCTGACCTCCTGAGGTGTAGTATGGTGGGCCACAAGATTGTCCCTTTCCACTAGGGCCTGACAGATGATATTAAGAGTGTGAATGTGTGTGTGGTGCCTTGTTTGGGCCATTTTGTGTGTGATTGCCAGCCTGATGTATAGACAGCTAAATCGTTAATAATAATGAAGTTAAGAGTGTGAATGTGTGGTGATTTGTCTGCGGTGTCTTGGGGAGGATTGTTGGCCTGGTATATAGATAAATAGATTAGAATTTGGATTAACAGTGTCAATGTTGTATGTGAGTGTATAGTGTAGTGTCTGGGGCACCCTGTATAGGACTGCCAGCCTGGCATATAGATAGATCAATCTAATTATTTGACATTTCATATTCTGAACATTTTGCTGATCCAATTAATCTGTTAAGGGAGCACTTTGTTCAACATCTTTAAAATATTATTTGATCATCACCTGTATCTCTCACCTGATGATATAGATAGGCTGGGTGTAGGTAACAACTTTCAACCTCTCCTCAGTGATGGACAATTCAGAGACAGTGAGGTCAGCTTCCCCTGACTGCAGAGCTCCTACCGTGCCCGTCCACTCGTTGCTTGAGCTGTCCTTCAGTTTCCCGTAGGCATAACCTTCCAGTACATTGAAACTGACTCTGTACAAGAGAGAGAGTGGGAGAAAAAATAGTGTTGTGTATTGAGGGAAAGAAAATTTCTGTCTTGTCTTCTCTATTTAGGGAAAGAAAAGGAAAAGGGCAAGTAGTGTCATATGCATGGAGGAAAAGGAAAATTATTCTCATATGCACTGAGCAAAAAGGAAAAGTACTGTGATATGTACTAAGGGAAAGGCTCGGTGTACTGAAGGGAAGGAAAAATACTGTTGTCGTATTTATTGAGGAAAAGAAAGAAATACTGTCGTATGTACATTTTTTAATTGCTAGAAAGAAAAGTGAAATATACATTTATATGTATAGTTTATTTTTCATATCAGTCACAAGTATGGATGTTTGTTTCCCTTCTTTTTTTTCACATGTACAGCTACCTCCTCAAATAGCATGTATTTTCAAAATTTCAAGCTGCTGTGATGATGAAAAAAGCCTGAAAGAAAAATGACAAGGAACAAAAAGTAATGAGAATAAGTTTTGTGGCAACTATTCATTAGATGTCACTTTTTCACTCCTCCACTTAGACCGGTACAGTTGAACGCAAAATGTGAAAACTTACGAGAAATTGTGTGCATCCCTTAGTGCAGTGACAATATCCCCCACAAAACCAGTGATATTTCTTTGACTGGAGGTTAGTTCAATAATTTTGAAGGCTGGGATTAATTTTAATGAGGGATGAGAGGGTGGAAGTGACTGGAGTATAGATTAATAATTCTACCAGCTGGAAAGGATTTTGAGGGTCAGAGGAAAGTGATTGGATATTAGCTTGATAATCGTGCTTGGTGAGATTAATTTTAGTGAGAGACTAGATGGTGGGAGGATGATATTTAGAGGTTAGTTTGGTAATTTTGCCAGTTGGTATTAATTTTTAGTGAGGGATGAGGGTGTCAGAAGAATGTGACTGGAGGTTAGTTTAATAATTCTGAGGGTGGGAGGAAAGTAATAGGGGGTTAGTTTAATTTTGGTGATGGATGAGAGTGTGAGTGGAAAGTGTAGCTGACCACATAATTTATCAAATAATACAAGCATGTACACATTCTTAATAATGTTCCATGTTAAGATATACTAAACATGAAGTTACTCCACAATATATGATGGTGTAAATTACGAATGGTTAAAGTCAAGACTTGTTTGATGATGGCCTGTTTGCTTGCTCCCCTTGGACGTGCGGCAAGTGCAGCAGCGTTCGACCGTTTCTCTAGGGGCAAGCGACACCTCCTGGTGGGGGACTTCAAATCTGCTGTGGCTGCCTTCGAGTTGTGTCTGTTGCTTAGGTGTGGTATGTGTTGCATGTTACCTAGTTGTGTTGTTTTCTGTGTTGTTAATTGTTTCATATCATAGTGAAAGTAAACACCAGGTTTAACTGACACTCCTTACCACTCCAGGAGGCAACAGAGTCCCTGGTGGAGCTGTGTGGGGAGCAGGCGCCCGAGTGTGGTGACGCGTACTGCCGCTGTGGCCGTGCATTGCTGGAGCTGGCACACAAGGAGGCAGGGGTGCTGGGGCCAGATCTGGATTGGTGCCAGTAGTCGTGTGTATTGCTTGGTTATTGTGTTAACGTGCTGGAGTGTGCACAGCCGGGAGTGTTTGGGGAATGAAAATAAAAGGAGTTATGGATGTTTAAAAATGCATCTTTTGAGAGCTGAGTATACAAGAAAGTTGCTGTGTTTGGGGGATGAGTAAACAATGAAGAAATGTTTTGAGGAACTGGGTGTGCAGAGGCACGAGTGTTTGGAGAATGAGAATACAGGAAGACAGGAGTGATTTAGGAATAAGTGTACAAGAAAGGAGTGTTTGAGTGACAATATATAAGGAAGAGGTGTTTTGAAAATGAGAGTACAAGGAATGAGCATTTTGGGAGTTAATATACAAGGAAGCAAGTATTTAAGGGACTCAAGTATACAAGATTATTTTCCTGTCATATGTCATTATACAATGTTTTTCTTTGTTATATACATCATTCCCTTTCACTTTTCATATCTTGTGTTCTCGTCATTCTGATGTAATGTTACAGATAGAGAATGTTTGGTGTCAAATTTTCACTAATTTCATATGTGTATAAACTTTCATTTCATTGACTTTTTTTTACTATTACTACTATATTTGCTTGCTTTTTAAACAAGTCTTTTCTTTCAGAGGAGGGAAGCACAGGGGAAGAGGAGGACGAGGAGGAAGAGAGTTAAGAGTCACAAGAGGAGGAGGAAGGTGGAAAGAAAGAGGAAGGGAGAGGAGGAGGAGGAGGAAGATGGGGAAGGAAAGGAGAAAGATAAGAAGGAAGGAAATGCCGCAGAAGGAGAAGGTGAGTTGTTAATAAGGTTTTGTGTGACAAGTTTTCTGAAAATTTTATTTGTTTACATGAAGTTTGTTTTGTATATATTACTCTTAATATACTACTTCTCCCACCACATGCAATTTGTCTGTCTGCTGTTGTGGTTCTTTCATTTCTTGTTCCCTTTCCTGAATATACCATTTCCTTAGTTTCATATCTAGTACCCTCCAATAAAATTTCTGCTTCTCGGTCTCTGTACTTCTCTCGTTTTTTTTGCTTGGCTTCATTCCTCAGATCCTTCTCTTTTTCCCTTTCTTCCAAGTTCATATCTCTTTTTTACCCAAATATTCTTGTATTCTGAATTTTCAGCCAGCTTCCCAGTTCTCACTAGGATCTCCTTTACTGTAACTTGGGATCTCATTCTCACTTTTAATGGTCTTTTACCTCCTTCACTATACGAGTATTTTCCAATTCTATATGCTTCTTCCACTTCTCATTCCAGTCCCTGTTCTTCACCTTGGACCATTGTAATAATTTTCCTTACCAACTCTCTCTCTCTCTCTCTCTCTCTCTCTCTCTCTCTCTCTCTCTCTCTCTCTCTCTCTCTCTCTCTCTCTCTCTCTCTCTCTCTCTCTCTCTCTCTCTCTCTCTCTCTCTCTCTCTCTCTCTCTCTCTCTCTCTCTCTCTCTCTCTCTCTCTCTCTCTCTCTCTCTCTCTCTCTTATTCCCTTTTCTTCCTTTCTTCCTTCCCTCCTATCTTTGTTTCTCCCTCCTCCTCCTCCTCCTCCTTCCTCCTCCTCCTCCTCCTCCTCCTCCTCCTCCTCCTCCTCCTCCTCCTCCTCCTCCTCCTCCTCCTCCTCCTCCTCCTCCTCCTCCTCCTCATTCATTCTACCTAACAAGAAATAATGGATTCAAGATTATACCCAAACGTTTTAAATCCCACAAGGCCAAACATTTTTTCTTTAATCGTATAGTAAATATATGGAGTAAACTTCCTGCAGAAATTGTGAACAATATTGAAATTGTGAAAGCAATATTATTGAATCAGTTCATCCTAAACATTTGTACTTTGTTTTTCCACAGAGCAATAAGAAATTAGAATTGACAGAGAAACCAGACAAGGGACTGCATTTGAAGAAGCACAAGAACCAAGAAATTTACATAGCTTTCATTTTGGTTTACATTCTGAAAGGTAACAGTAACATGGATATGTTTTTATATTGAAATCTTTCTCTGATTGCATACAAATGGTACCAATCAACAAATAATAATGTAATACTTAGAAGCTGGGAATTCAAATCACTGGTAGATAAAATGAACCACCATTCTAGAGTGTACATAACTAAGGAATTAATATACTGGTTAACTGTCACACCAGCATGAACAGAATAACAACAATTGTTGAGTAGAGTCTGTAGGAGGTAGGGAAGGAGGCATGTAGTCAGTTTTAGAGAGCAGTTATTATGAAATCAGCTGTAGAATATTCCTAAGATGCAATACTACTGGAGTCTGTCAGCTTGAAGACAGTTTATTAAAGAAGGGAAGTTCATGAGATATAAAGCCTTTGATTATTCAGTTTCATTTCCAAAGTAACATTTATTTATTGGTGTGTTGCTTCCTGTAAATAGTAAAGCCTTGACAGCACTGCATCTCTCACACCACGCTGTAACTGTTGAGAGAACCCTAACCCTTAGAGAGAGGAGGAGGGAATCCTTGGTTTATGTTCAGTAAAGCCCTGTATTCTTGTCATGGCAATGTAGAATGGAGGCGTCATTGGTTTATGTTCAGTAAAGCCCTGTATTCTTGTCATGGCAATGTAGAATGGAGGCGTCCTTGGTTTATGTTCAGTAAAGCCCCGTATTCTTGTCATGGCAATGTAGAATGGAGGCGTCCTTGGTTTATGTTCAGTAAAGCCCTGTATTCTTGTCATGGCAATGTAGAATGGAGACGTCATTGGTCACATACTGTTCTAATGTAATCTAATGTAATCTAATGGAATCATGAAGGTGTAAAAATGCAGGATATGGATGGGATGCTACATCAGCAGCTTTTGTCATTAAGGGTGGTAAAGTGAAAGATTTGTTAATCACTTTGGTCTTTAGTTGATGCTTCTGGTGAGGCTTTCCTGTTTAAACTTGGCATAATATATATAAAAATGATGTGGCATGTTAAACAAGTTAACTTACTGCCTTCTTGTGTCTTTCACAGATAGAAATCAAAAACGTCACAAGACAGAATAGTGAGCTGCATGCACTTATCACAGAGTATAAAGTCACTCCCTCAGAGGAAAAAGACAAGGATGGCATGTCTTCATGTGAGAACTCAGAAGCTAAATGTGAGCTACCATCCACATGAATATATATTTGTATATCAAACTGACATTCTCCTTGGAGGGAGGCTTTCCAAAGTGCACACACACACACACACACACACACACACACACACACACACACACACATCTCTGCATCAGGACTCAACAGCCAGACTGATAAACAATTACTTCACCCAAGATGATCAGCTGATAGGATTAGCTGTGGATGAGCCTCCTGTGGTGACTAGGAGTACAAAAGCCAGCAGCTAATTTTGGGAGCTGCCAGTCATCATGGTCCTGGTGTCTGAGGTGCTGCTTTTGCATTTTCCCAGTCATGGGATGAGGCTACATCACATTCATTCACAGTTGCTCTTAGTTATCTCTGTTACAAGTTAAAATTTTTCCTGGCTCCACAGACATTTCTGGGTGCATCTAACCCTCTCTCCATTGCCCTTCTATTTCCCTTAGTCTTATACCCACTTCTTACATTACGTCTAATTACTTCCATTGGTCATTCTTGTCTGGCCCTCTGTTGCATCAATTTTTCACCTCCAGGTACAGATACCAAGGGGAAATTGCTGGGTCAAGTGGCTACACTGACATCTGAGGTTAGCAGGTTGGAGAGTGAGTGCAGCAGTCTTCAGGTTCAGCTAGACTGTGAGAGGGATAAGTATAACAAACTGCTGGGAGAATCTCTTGCTCATGAAAAGTTGTCTGAAGATGTCATAACTGAACCAAAAGGTAAGAAAGTTTATATTCTCTAATAATAAAGCAAATAATTTTTCCTCACTGTTGCTCAATTTTTTGAATTAATAACAAAATAAAAGCATTGTTATTGGATTTGTTTATTGAGGCTGTATTAAGAAAAGTTGAGAGAAACAAACTTATTGTTTTTATCAGGAGAAACAACAGGATTGGGAGGAACTGAGCTTTAACAGAAGCTGCAACAACTGCAGGAGGCTCACAGGGTCCTGGAGAGCAGGTTAACTTGCAGCATGAAGGAGGTGGCTGAGCTAAGTGACAGGAAGTAGCAGCTTAAGCATGCTGTAGTGCATGAGGAGACAGAGTCCATCGGTGTATGCATGTTTTTTGCTCATTTGAATCATCTGTAAAAGTGAAGTGGAGGAAGTGTTTACTGTTTACTGTATGCCATTTCCTTGGTCTTTTAATGAAGAATTTTATCCTTCTTCAGGTGACTACATCACCATCTACCAGTTGCAGCGAGGAGTGATGAAGCAACAAGCTCGAGAACGCGAGTTAGACCTTGCCAGCCTCCATCATGAATGAGAGGAAATGAAGCAAAACCACTCTGCAGGTTAGTGCTCTCTTTTGCATCTCACACACTTCTTATTCATGTCATGGCAGATTAGTGATTTCTGCTGCATCTCACACACTTCTTATTCAATTGCTGGCAGGTTAGTGATCTCTGCTGCATCTCACACACTTCTTATTCAATTGCTGGCAGGTTAGTGATCTCTGCTGCATCTCAAACGGTTCTTATTCAGGTGTTGACCAAAGTACTAAGCCTTCATATCATTACCTTGCTCTGTGATGGAGGCTACACCATCTGGCATCTAGCTGAGATTTAATGTTGCAGTAAAGCTTCCATATGAGTTCATGTAGAGCAAAATGTTTTCAAATGCCAGGGAAGTAGTGTAATGTAACCTTCCAGAGAAATCTATCCCTCATTTATTAGTTAACAGGAGTGTTTAATGTACTTAATGTGATTAGCCAGGATCAAGGGTCAACTTCTTCACTGACCATTTACTCTCAGGTGATGTATCTGTCCTCCATGAGTCACCAGAGACACATAAGGTGTTGTAAGTGAAATTTCATCTATTAGATTTATTCAAAATGTGAATTAACACAGTTGTTTCCTGCAGGATTTGATATCAAAGCTGGTGCAGGAAAAGGAAGCAGATCATGACCTTCAGCAGCTCGAGAAGATAAGCAGCGTCCTTAAGAGTCCAGTTGCTATCTTTAGCAGTGTTGGTGAGTAGTAAAAACTGAGCCATCTTATGAAGTGCAACGAAACATTATTATTATCTTCATAATTTTCTTGAAATAAACAGATTTCTGTGGCATGTTGCTCATTAGCACTTTAATATCAGATAACACCAGTTATTTATGTAATGATGTAATGTACTAAGTAGATGAAATACAAGTGGCATCTGCTAACACTCTTGATGTGGAACAGGAACCAGTGAGTCTAAGACACCCACCAGCAGTGGAAAGGTGGCTGACGAGCGCCTCAAGCACTCTGAAAAGGTGGAGCAACAACAAGAAACAGAAAATTGCATCCATCATTCTTTGCCTGAGGAGGGAATTGATGCTCTGTTGACCCTTCACACTGATGTCCCTCATGAGGAGGCAGAATATGAATCCTACAGAACTTGCCCATAGAAAGACCAAAACTGTTACTGCTGCCACACTGCCACCACTTCCACTGACACCAAAAGCCCAACTGTGCAGAGAATCCTGGACCTCCGCAATGAAATGGAGTCCACCAGTCACCTGGAGCACTTTAGCCTCCAAAAGTTCCATCCGTGTCCATTGTGTTTGGGTAAACTTATCACTGTATAAGGGGACAAGTATCAGTGTATGGTTACTATATACTCATTTGTACTTAAAGATGTCATGTCACATCATTCTCTCTCTCTCTCTCTCTCTCTCTCTCTCTCTCTCTCTCTCTCTCTCTCTCTCTCTCTCTCTCTCTCTCTCTCTCTCTCTCTCTCTCTCTCTCTCTCTCTCTCTCTCTCTCTCTCTCTCTCTCTCTCTCTCTCTCTCTCTCTCTCTCTCTCTCTCTCTCTCTTTCTTTCTTTCTTTCTTTCTTTCTTTCTTTCTTTTTGCATATTTTACTGCTTTACATTCCTCCCCACAGTATTTTTTCATCTACTTTATGACTGCAGTAGTTTTATCATCCCAGTGTATGCCGTATCCACTCTGAAACTGTAATTCACCAATCAGCTCAAATGTGTCTCTGTTTTGATAATCATTAATTTGTTTCAGCTACACAACCACTCTGATAAGGGACAAAATCTACTTCACCAGTCATCTATGTCATACAGTCATATATATTCATACATATGACAAAATACTCTTCCTAAGACATTTCTTATTTTCTCTTCTCAAGTGACCTGTCCATCTATCTAAGGTACCACATAACATTTAAAACTTACAATATTGCATTTAATTCATGAACATTTTTTTGTCTATGTAGACTTGAAATTGTATTGCGTATAGACTTGAAATGTATTGGGAGTTTTCTCTATCTCTCATTCTATACCTAACACCTGTTCCTAAGAATCCCCAGGTGATAGCCATGGTGACTGGCTGGTCTCCTACTGAGTGGCTGGGGTTTTCCAAAAGTGAGGGTTGGTGTTCTATACCATACCATGTGCCCTGTTTGTGTTCCTTCTCTATCCTCTGTATTATATTCTATGTAAAGATGGTGCTGGGGTGGGATCTACTTCTTATTCCCTAAAAGTGATGAGGAGTGACACTGGGCAGCATTAATTTGCTCCTTAGAGATGGCTGGGTTCCTGTGGATGAGTGGGCCATGCTGTGCTTTGTCAAGGATGGTGTTTGGTATTGTGATGACTCTTGCCACAATCAAGTGTCTCCCACAGAGTAGTGGAGTACCTATGTATGGTGTTGACCCAAGCTGTCCAGGTCTCATCCAATGCCTTAATATGATTTAGATGATCAAAATGGTTTAACTCACCATTTAATCAGCTGACTGATTTGAATGGAGAAGTATGTAATGTGTTGTAGCCTAACCATCCCTGCCAGCATGGTCAGACTCTTGGTAGTAACCTGAAATGCTCTTAGGTAGTGAGTATCATTGCACATAATGATCTTTACTTTGTCAGTAATTCAATGATACTGAATATTACTCTACTGGATTTTGCTCAGCACTGCTTGGTAACTTTTGGCCATAATCCCAGGTCTGGAATGATATGAAGCCATGTTTTTACATTCCATATGAGACAGGCAAGCACTATGCTTTGCCTGACTGATACCTGTACTTTGCATTTATGACCCCAGGTAGTTCATCACTCTCTCTCTCTCTCTCTCTCTCTCTCTCTCTCTCTCTCTCTCTCTCTCTCTCTCTCTCTCTCTCTCTCTCTCTCTCTCTCTCTCTCTCTCTCTCTCTCTCTCTCTCTCTCTCTCTCTCTCTCTCTCTCTCTGTTTGGAATTATACTGTATATTAGGAAATATCATTAAAGAGTGTGTGTGTAAAAAGTGTTTGCATTATTGTGCATTTGATGTTGGTTTCATGATTTATAAAGATTGCTATTTTTAATAAAGTTATTGAAATTGTTATTGAGTGTTTGTATTGAACTCATTAGCTTTGTAATAGTGTGCGTCTCATCATGCATTCATTAATGATGTAGAGTGGAAATGTCCACTCCTATCATGCATAATATCAATGCATTATTGGTTTATGTTGTTATTTGTGTATAAATTGTAAAGTTATGCCAGTCTATTTTAGTACAAACTAAATATCAGCTGGAAGAGAGGACAGGTAATGGCACACTAAAACACAGGAAGGGACAATGATATAACCATCCAATTTAACAATACACAGAGCAAGAAGAATGAGAAAGCAATAAAAATGGATTATTTAATGGATGATTAATAGACCCTCATTTGTAATGTTATTTCAGGCAAGAATATTAAAAGAGACAGCTGGCTTGCCCTTTGTACTTGTTCAGCTTGCCCTTAGCACTTGTTCATACATGACAGAATGAGAGATCTATGGGTGGGGGTGACACCTGGAAATGGGTATGATTCATGAAGGGATTGATTGATTGGTTGACTGACTGATTAAGAAAAAAAAACGTAGCAGTGGAGGGTGGGGGGGAAGGCGCCCCCAACTTTCCAGTCATATATGGCGTGGAAGGGACAATACCAGCAAAGAAAAATATGAGAAAATGCATAATTTACTACAAAACCCAAAATGCGAAATAAAACCTTGCCAAATTGAACCTTCCCACGAAGGTAATGAATGGAGTTTTGATGCAATGAGCCACAGTTACTTAAAACACTCAACAAATATAACACCTGCCAAAAAAATAAAATAAATAAATAAAATCAATCAATAAATAAAGATAAAAACGCGAGAAAACCTTTAAATTATCACAACGCGAAATATACACACACGCTAAACTGGATGCGTCATTAATTAATATCCCCCCAATAGTTTATAGCCCCTCCCCTATTCATTGCTCCCCCCTCCCTGCCTTGAGGAACACCTTCACTTATGGCCTGCTGTTGGGTCAGATTTGAGCCATTTTAACCTCGAATTACATACAATACATACATACATATCGTCTCCTTGCAATAATTATAATAGTCTTCCTGGCTTAATTTTTGTTTATTCATTATTCCTTATGTATTTATTAATTATTTGTCATTTGTCTAATTCCTTGTTTTATTTAGCCTCGGTATTTAACTAAGTATTTTTTTTTTTTCACTTTCTGACTGTGGCCCTTGCAATGAATGGCTTAATTGTTTATTTACTGTTCCTTACGTGTTTATTGATTATATGTGAGTTATTTATTTGATATTCATGATTTTTTTTTTAACTTCGTATTTCTTTATATGATAGTTTTATCTTTTCGTGTTTTCTGGCTTAAGTTTTGTTTATTACTCCTTGTTTGTGTTATTAGGTGTGTCATTAATTATTTGTCTTATTTCTCGTAGTTTAATGGATTTTTTAGCACTTTAATTATTAGAATTCCTCACCAGTCATTTTATTCGAGAGAGAGAGAGAGAGAGAGAGAGAGAGAGAGAGAGAGAGAGAGAGAGAGAGAGAGAGAGAGAGAGAGAGAGAGAGAGAGAGAGAGAGAGAGAGTCTAAATGAATGATAAAAAAATAATAATCAGTTACAGTATTTTATTTATAAACAAGAACAATTCATGATAATAATAATAATAATAATAATAATAATAATAATATTTAAATACAAGGAGGAAAATGTGTAATAATAATAATAATAATAATAATAATAATAATAATAATAATAATAATAATAATAATAATAATAATAACTGCTTTTATCTTACTCACACAGATAAATAGTTTTATAAATAGTTTATTGACCATAAACATTGTGTACATACACACAAAATTAAATAGAACAGATAAAAATTTCAAAATGTAGTCAGTGACACACAGAAGACTGGTGACAAAACCTACTAAAGCCCATTAAATGATTGGGTGTCTCAAGTTTCCACATCATCAGTGGAACACTGCTTCTGAGCACTCAGGGATGGACAAGCTTTTCATGGCTTGTGTGAATGGAGACAAGACGTGTAGGGGATTTATTTGTTCTGTTTTTTCTTGTCCTACTCTCTCTTCCTCCCTCTTGACTCTTCCTTTGCTTCATCCTACTCTTTCTCTTGCTCATTCTTTCTCTCTCTCTCTCTCTCTCTCTGAACTTTTCAGACATAGCTCCTTATGATTTTTTGGCAATCCCAAACCTGTTGACAGTATCCTTATCTGAGAGCCAAGGAGACCATGCAGAATGTGGCAGCATACCTATCATTGGTTGCAGAAGTGTTTGAGCAGTGGAGTGATGGATGATTGTAGGAATGTGGTGGCACTGCTATCCACCATGACATTCATCCACATAACAGAACCATCTCACATGGTGCATTCAGCCTCAGGGAGAGGAACCTCTGTAGCCTTGGGCAGTAGCCCTTGGTCAGGTTTGCTCCAGAGTCAAACCTGCTTACCATCCGAGAGTACCTTGGGGAGGAATGAGGAAGCCTTTTGCTCTGAACCCATGAAAATTGTTCAACCCTATAAGGGAAAAATATGTATGTTGAACAAATTGATGAGAAATGGAAGGATTAATGGGCTAAGTGTGTTGGATTACAGAGGGCTTTCTTTGAAGGACATTTTGAATGATACCATAATTTTGGCCCTTAGCCCAAGGTTGGATACTTCTGAACCGTTCTTGCATTTTTAAGCTAAGTAATATAAAATGCTCAATTAACAAAGGAAGTATAATGAAAAGATAAAACAAATCAGGAATTATATCAATTCATAGCTTTATCATAGTTCTAAGTCATAAATACTACAAAAATTAGTCAATCTCTTCAGAAATAATTATAAGATAAGCTTTAATAATAAAAAGTATGTATAAATAGATGAAATGTTGTCACCTTGTTGTAAAGTTGAAATTAACAACATATACTGTGTGATTGTGACTAAGTACAAAATTGAAATGTGATTGGAGAAGGATAAAAGTTTTTCATTTGTTTCAGGCAAGAGGTGTGGTTAAGCAAATAGTGAGTCTGTAGGCTGTAGAGAGAGAGAGAGAGAGAGAGAGAGAGAGAGAGAGAGAGAGAGAGAGAGAGAGAGAGAGAGAGAGAGAGAGAGAGAGAGAGAGAGAGAGAGAGAGAGAGAGAGGAGGAGGAGGAGGAGGAGGAGGAGGAGGAGGAGGAGGAGGAGGAGGAGGAGGAGGAGGAGGAGGAGGAGGAGGAGGAGGAGGAGGAGGAGGAGGAGGAGGAGGAGGAGGAGGAGGAGGAGGAGGAGGAGCAGCCTCAAGGTACGCGATCTTTAAGAACTCCCAAAAAAGCTGTTCCTCCTCCTCCTCCTCCTCCTCCGGCCATGCCTCCTGCTGAACTAGAGCAAGGGAGGGTATCTCCTGCTTAGCCTTCCTCCTCCTCCTCCTCTTCCTCCTCCTGCTGCTCCTCCTCCTCCTCCTCCTCCTCCTCCTCCTTCCTGCTTATTCTTGCTTTCCTCTCCAGCTTAATGTGATTATTTTTCTTCTTCTTCCTCCTCCTCCTCCTTTTCTTCCTCCTCTTCCTCCTTCTCTTCTTCTTCCTCCTTTTCTTCTTCTTCTTCCTCTTTATTCCATCTGCTTATTCTAATTTTCTTGTTTTCTACTCATTTTCTCCTCCTCCTCCTCCTCCTCCTCCATTTCCTGCATTCTTCCTACAGTTACTTTCTCACCAGACGCAAGGTAGGCAATGCCTGTCAGTGTCCGGCCTCTACAAATCTTCTCCAAAGGTCTCTATCCATGAAATCCTCATCTCTGGTTATTTCTTGTAGATTTCTTCCTCTTCGTTCAGTAGCTTCTTCAACTCCCTGCATCCATCGCTTCCTAGGTCGTCCCACCGGCCTCCTGCCTAGAGGAACCCATTCCAGAAACTTCCTTGCGTATCTTGTATCTTCCATTCTTCGGACATGTCCATACCATCTCAATTTGTTCTTTTCAATTATCTTCAGTACAGATGTTATCCCTAATCTCTCTCTGGTTTCTTCATTTCTAATTCTATCAAGTCTGGTCACACCTCGGATCATTCTCAGAACTCTCATTTCTGCTGCTTGTATTTGTGAAGATGTTCTTGTTGTCACTGTCCAAGTTTCTGAAACATATAGAAGTACTGGTCTTAGTATTGTTGTAAATATTATGGTTTTAACTTTTGTTGGAATATTCTTATCTTTAAGTATGGGATACAATGCACTGACATTTGCATTGTACTTCTGTATTCTATTTAAAATTTCTATATTCTGTCTGTTTTCCTCATCGAAAAGTACTCCCAGATAACAAAATTTGTTGGTCTGCTTCAGTTTAACGTTTTCTATGTAAATATTACATTCCTCCTTTATTCTGCCAACTTTCATTATTTCTGTTTTTTGTTTGTTCATTCTCATTCCTTCCCTATTTAAAACATCATTCCATCTTGTCATGGCCTCTTGAAGATCTTGTTGGCTTCCTGTCCCGACAGCGACATCGTCTGCATAGGCCAGCATGATCTCTTTATCCTCCCTTACACACACTTCCTTCAGGCATCTGTCCATGTATATAATGAATAGCAAAGGAGAGAGCATCAATTATTCAATTATTCAATTATTCCTCACACACACACACACACACACACACACACACACACACACACACACACACACACACACACACAGGTAATAACAATAATATCTACCCTATATTGTAATGCACATTTTCATAATCACCACTGAATCATCATCATCATCATCATCAATATTTTTTATCAATAATATTAACAGTATTTATATATGTACATAGCATTACTATTATTACTACACACACACACACACACACACACACACACGTACATACACTCACCTCTCGGCAGGGGTGGTGGGGAACAGGAGGAGGAGGAGGAGGAGGAGGAGGAGGAGGAGGAGGAGGAGGAGGAGGAGGAGGAGGAGGAGGAGGAGGAGGAGGAGGTGGACGAGGAGGAGGAGGAGGAGGAGGAGGAGGAGGAGGAGGAGGAAGAGGAGGATTAACACTGTGTGAGTGACTGACAGACTGAATGACTGACTAACTCACTAACTAACTGAATGACTGACTAACTGACTGACTGAATGACTGACTAACTGACTAACTGAGTGACTGACTGACTGACTCACTGACTGATACATACATACATACAGACAGACACAAGTACACAAGAATAAAAAATAAAATACATAACTGAAAAATCATTGCAATACACAGACAGACAGACAGACCAATGACAGAAAGACAGACAGATGGAGACAAACTAAACAGATAGATAGATAGTGAAATGACCACACAAAACACACACACACACACACACACACACACACACACACACACACACACACACGCACCTGTTGAACATAGTAAGCTGTGGCACCAGGTTCAGACGGCCGCTCTACACAGCCTCGGACGCCTCCTGTGCCAACTCCTTGCATCGAACGAACCTGTGTAGACATGAAAGTAAGCAAGCAAGTGTTTATGGCTAATTATAATACTCAATATGCCAGTATCATCTCCAGCATCACCATCTGCTCACCACTGGGGCCTCTCCTGGGGAGAGTTAGGAGAGTGAGAGAGGGGAGGGAGAGAGAGGGGAGAGGAGAGGAAGAGAGAAGGGGAGTCTTGGAGATGGTTTGGGGTGAGTCTGGGATGGTCTGGATACATTGGGAATGAGAGAGAGAGAGAGAGAGAGAGAGAGAGAGAGAGAGAGAGAGAGAGAGGAGGAGAGAGAGAGAGAGAGGAGAGGAGAGAGAGAGAGAGGAGGAGAGAGTGAGAGAGAGAGAGAGAGAGAGAGAGGGAGAGAGAGAGAGAGAGAGAGAGAGAGGAGAGAGAGAGAGAGAGAGAGGAGAGAGAGAGAGAGAGAGAGAGAGAGAGAGAAGAGAGGAGAGAGAGAGAGAGAGAAGAGAGAGAGAGAGAGAGAGAGGAGAGAGAGAGAGAGAGAGAGAGAGGAGAGAGAGAGAGGAGAGAGAGGAGACTGTGAAAGGCTGGAAGAGGCTGTGAGAAGTTGGGATGGACTGGAAGTCTTGGGGACAGTTTGGGGGTAAGTCTGGAATGGTCTGGATACACTGGGAATGAGATAGAGTGAGAGAGAGAGGCTGTGAGTGGCTGTGAATAGCTGGGAGAGGGTGTGACAGGTTGTGAGAGGCTGAGAAAAGACAGTGAGAGGGTGGAGAAAATAATGGGAAACTGGAAAAATGAAAAGGAGAGATAGAAAGAGACCACACAGGTAGACAGACACACCTGTAGGAAGGGCTCCTTAATATCCCCTTATCAGCTGGAGGGAGGGCTACAGGTAATAATCTTTTCTTCTTCCTTATCCGTGCCTCCTCCTCGTCCTCCTCTTCCTTTTCCTCCTCCACCTCGTACTCCGGAACTGGCGACCCCACCACCGGCACCTCCGACATGGCCTCCTGCGGGATGGTAAGGTAGTTAGGGAACTGTCTGAGTTAGCGTGTGTGTGTATGTTGGTTAAGTTTGGTTAAGTGTTAAATAAAGAATGGTATTTTATATTAATTTCAATATTTATCTACTTATTATCTGTATTTTGAAGATACATGTAGCATTTGAACTGTAAACCTTTGTAATTGTCTGTCTCCTGCACACCCAGCTCCTCAACACCCCTGTGCCTGCAAATGGGTCACTGAACATTAAATAAACTTGTCTCAGTCCCTACATACACACAAGTGGCTGGCCAAACACTGCATCAACACAAACAATGGATAAACAGTGGGAATCTGCTGGTCTGAGTCCCCTACATACACACAAGTGGCTGGCCAAACACTGCATCAACACAAACAGTGAATAAACAGTGAGAATCTGCTGGTCTGAGCCCCCAAAACACACTAGTGGCTGGCCAAACACTAGATCAACACAAACAGTGAATAAACAGTGGGAATCTGCTGGTCTGAGCCCCCAAAACACACAAGTGGCTGGCCAAACACTAGATCAACACAAACAGTGGATAAACAGTGGGAATCTGCTGGTCTGAGTCCCCTACATAAACACAAGTGGCTGGCCAAACACTAGATCAACTCAAACAGTGGATAAATAGTAGGAATCTGCTGGTCTGAGCCCCCAAAACACACAAGTGGTTGGCCAAACACTGCATCAACACAAACAGTGGATAAACAGTGGGAATCTGCTGGTCTGAGTCCCCTACATACACACAAGTGGCTGGCCAAACACTGCATCAACACAAACAGTGAAAAAACAGTGGGAATCTGCTGGTCTGAGTCCCCTACATACACACAAGTGGCTGGCCAAACACTGCATCAACACAAACAGTGGATAAACAGTGGGAATCTGCTGGTCTGAGTCCCCTACATACACACAAGTGGCTGGCCAAACACTGCATCAACACAAACAATGGATAAACAGTGGGAATCTGCTGGTCTGAGTCCCCTACATACACACAAGTGGCTGGCCAAACACTAGATCAACACAAACAGTGAATAAACAGTGGGAATCTGCTGGTCTGAGTCCCCTACATACACACAAGTGGCTGGCCAAACACTAGATCAACACAAACAGTGAATAAACAGTGAGAATCTGCTGGTCTGAGCCCCCAAAACACACTAGTGGCTGGCCAAACACTAGATCAACACAAACAGTGAATAAACAGTGGGAATCTGCTGGTCTGAGCCCCCAAAACACACAAGTGGCTGGCCAAACACTAGATCAACACAAACAGTGGATAAACAGTGGGAATCTGCTGGTCTGAGTCCCCTACATAAACACAAGTGGCTGGCCAAACACTAGATCAACACAAACAGTGGATAAATAGTAGGAATCTGCTGGTCTGAGCCCCCAAAACACACAAGTGGCTGGCCAAACACTGCATCAACACAAACAGTGGATAAACAGTGGGAATCTGCTGGTCTGAGTCCGCTACATACACACAAGTGGCTGGCCAAATACTGCATCAACACAAACAGTGAATAAACAGTGGGAATCTGCTGGTCTGAGTCCCCTACATACACACAAGTGGCTGGCCAAACACTAGATCAACACAAACAGTGAATAAACAGTGAGAATCTGCTGGTCTGAGCCCCCAAAACACACTAGTGGCTGGCCAAACACTAGATCAACACAAACAGTGAATAAACAGTGGGAATCTGCTGGTCTGAGCCCCCAAAACACACAAATGGCTGGCCAAACACTAGATCAACACAAACAGTGGATAAACAGTGGGAATCTGCTGGTCTGAGTCCCCTACATAAACACAAGTGGCTGGCCAAACACTAGATCAACACAAACAGTGGATAAATAGTAGGAATCTGCTGGTCTGAGCCCCCAAAACACACAAGTGGCTGGCCAAACACTGCATCAACACAAACAGTGGATAAACAGTGGGAATCTGCTGGTCTGAGTCCGCTACATACACACAAGTGGCTGGCCAAATACTGCATCAACACAAACAGTGAATAAACAGTGGGAATCTGCTGGTCTGAGTCCCCTACATAAACACAAGTGGCTGGCCAAACACTAGATCAACTCAAACAGTGGATAAATAGTAGGAATCTGCTGGTCTGAGCCCCCAAAACACACAAGTGGTTGGCCAAACACTGCATCAACACAAACAGTGGATAAACAGTGGGAATCTGCTGGTCTGAGTCCCCTACATACACACAAGTGGCTGGCCAAACACTGCATCAACACAAACAGTGAATAAACAGTGGGAATCTGCTGGTCTGAGTCCCCTACATACACACAAGTGGCTGGCCAAACACTGCATCAACACAAACAGTGGATAAACAGTGGGAATCTGCTGGTCTGAGTCCCCTACATACACACAAGTGGCTGGCCAAACACTGCATCAACACAAACAATGGATAAACAGTGGGAATCTGCTGGTCTGAGTCCCCTACATACACACAAGTGGCTGGCCAAACACTAGATCAACACAAACAGTGAATAAACAGTGGGAATCTGCTGGTCTGAGTCCCCTACATACACACAAGTGGCTGGCCAAACACTAGATCAACACAAACAGTGAATAAACAGTGAGAATCTGCTGGTCTGAGCCCCCAAAACACACTAGTGGCTGGCCAAACACTAGATCAACACAAACAGTGAATAAACAGTGGGAATCTGCTGGTCTGAGCCCCCAAAACACACAAGTGGCTGGCCAAACACTAGATCAACACAAACAGTGGATAAACAGTGGGAATCTGCTGGTCTGAGTCCCCTACATAAACACAAGTGGCTGGCCAAACACTAGATCAACACAAACAGTGGATAAATAGTAGGAATCTGCTGGTCTGAGCCCCCAAAACACACAAGTGGCTGGCCAAACACTGCATCAACACAAACAGTGGATAAACAGTGGGAATCTGCTGGTCTGAGTCCGCTACATACACACAAGTGGCTGGCCAAATACTGCATCAACACAAACAGTGAATAAACAGTGGGAATCTGCTGGTCTGAGTCCCCTACATACACACAAGTGGCTGGCCAAACACTAGATCAACACAAACAGTGAATAAACAGTGAGAATCTGCTGGTCTGAGCCCCCAAAACACACTAGTGGCTGGCCAAACACTAGATCAACACAAACAGTGAATAAACAGTGGGAATCTGCTGGTCTGAGCCCCCAAAACACACAAATGGCTGGCCAAACACTAGATCAACACAAACAGTGGATAAACAGTGGGAATCTGCTGGTCTGAGTCCCCTACATAAACACAAGTGGCTGGCCAAACACTAGATCAACACAAACAGTGGATAAATAGTAGGAATCTGCTGGTCTGAGCCCCCAAAACACACAAGTGGCTGGCCAAACACTGCATCAACACAAACAGTGGATAAACAGTGGGAATCTGCTGGTCTGAGTCCGCTACATACACACAAGTGGCTGGCCAAATACTGCATCAACACAAACAGTGAATAAACAGTGGGAATCTGCTGGTCTGAGTCCCCTACATACACACAAGTGGCTGGCCAAACACTGCATCAACACAAACAGTGGATAAACAGTGGGAATCTGCTGGTCTGAGTCCCCTACATACACACAAGTGGCTGGCTAAAAACTGCATCAACACAAACAATGGATAAACAGTGGGAATCTGCTGGTCTGAGTCCCCTACATACACACAAGTGGCTGGCCAAACACTAGATCAACACAAACAGTGAATAAACAGTGAGAATCTGCTGGTCTGAGCCCCCAAAACACACAAGTGGCTGGCCAAACACTAGATCAACACAAACAGTGAATAAACAGTGGGAATCTGCTGGTCTGAGCCCCCAAAACACACAACTGGCTGGCCAAACACTAGATCAACACAAACAGTGGATAAACAGTGGGAATCTGCTGGTCTGAATCCCCTACATAAACACAAGTGGCTGGCCAAACACTAGATCAACACAAACAGTGGATAAATAGTTGGAATCTGCTGGTCTGAGCCCCCAAAACACACAAGTGGCTGACCAAACACTGCATCAACACAAACAGTGGATAAACAGTGGGAATCTGCTGGTCTGAGTCCGCTACATACACACAAGTGGCTGGCCAAATACTGCATCAACACAAACAGTAAATAAACAGTGGGAATCTGCTGGTCTGAGTCCCCTACATACACACAAGTGGCTGGCCAAACACTGCATCAACACAAACAGTGGATAAACAGTGGGAATCTGCTGGTCTGAGTCCCCTACATACACACAAGTGGCTGGCTAAACACTGCATCAACACAAACAATGGATAAACAGTGGGAATCTGCTGGTCTGAGTCCCCTACATACACACAAGTGGCTGGCCAAACACTAGATCAACACAAACAGTGAATAAACAGTGAGAATCTGCTGGTCTGAGCCCCCAAAACACACAAGTGGCTGGCCAAACACTAGATCAACACAAACAGTGAATAAACAGTGGGAATCTGCTGGTCTGAGCCCCCAAAACACACAACTGGCTGGCCAAACACTAGATCAACACAAACAGTGGATAAACAGTGGGAATCTGCTGGTCTGAATCCCCTACATAAACACAAGTGGCTGGCCAAACACTAGATCAACACAAACAGTGGATAAATAGTAGGAATCTGCTGGTCTGAGCCCCCAAAACACACAAGTGGCTGGCCAAACACTGCATCAACACAAACAGTGGATAAACAGTGGGAATCTGCTGGTCTGAGTCCCCTACATACACACAAGTGGCTGGCCAAACACTAGATGAACACAAACAGTGAATAAACAGTGGGAATCTGCTGGTCTGAGCCCCCAAAACACACAAGTGGCTGGCCAAACACTAAATCAACACAAACAGTGAATAAACAGTGGGAATCTGCTGGTCTGAGCCCCCAAAACACACAACTGGCTGGCCAAACACTAGATCAACACAAACAGTGGATAAACAGTGGGAATCTGCTGGTCTGAATCCCCTACATAAACACAAGTGGCTGGCCAAACACTAGATCAACACAAACAGTGGATAAATAGTAGGAATCTGCTGGTCTGAGCCCCCAAAACACACAAGTGGCTGGCCAAACACTGCATCAACACAAACAGTGGATAAACAGTGGGAATCTGCTGGTCTGAGTCCCCTACATACACACAAGTGGCTGGCCAAACACTAGATGAACACAAACAGTGAATAAACAGTGGGAATCTGCTGGTCTGAGCCCCCAAAACACACAAGTGGCTGGCCAAACACTAAATCAACACAAACAGTGAATAAACAGTGGGAATCTGCTGGTCTGAGCCCCCAAAACACACAAGTGGCTGGCCAGACACTGCGTCAACACAAACAGTGAATAAACAGTGGGAATCTGCTGGTCTGAGCCCCCAAAACACACAAGTGGCTGGCCAGACACTGCATCAACACAAACAGTGAATAAACAGTGGGAATCTGCTGGTCTGAGCCCCCAAAACACACTAGTGGCTGGCCAGACACTGCATAGGCACAGATGGGGAGCTGGTTTGGCCTGACAGCACCCTCCAGTATTCATGTAAATTCTGGCTACCATTTGCAATTCTATTTTGGGGAGCCACACCTCAGAGAGTCTCTTTTATTGAAGTTTTGTCCCCCCCCACGGCTGGCTGGCCTACATAACAAAATAAATAGATAATGTTTTTTTTTTGTCAGTTAGAAGACTTTTTCATCTCTACCTGTTGAAATAAGATTATCTCGGAAAGTTTAAAAATGATGCATTACTACTACTACTACTACTACTTACCCTGAACAATACCTCATCCTCAGCATCAGAGGACGGCCCCTCCCCCTCCTCACTGACTAACTGTTGTTGTTGTTGCAGTTGTTGTTGTAACAGAATCAACCTCTTCCTCTCCCTCTCTCTCTGACGTGCCTCCCTCCTGGCCTCCCTCTCTCTCCTCCTCCTCTCCTTCCTCTCCCTCCTCTCTTGCTCCTCTCTCTCTCTCTCGCTGCTGCTGCAATCTCTGGGTCCACCATGTCCTCGTTGATCCTCGGGATTTGCTGCAAAAGGAGGGAGAGAGTGAGTGAGTGGAAGTGGGAGAGAGGATGAGAGAGAAGGGTAAAACTATTATTGTAAGGATGAGAGAGAGAGAGAGAGAGAGAGAGAGAGAGAGAGAGAGAGAGAGAGAGAGAGAGAGAGAGAGAGAGAGAGAGAGAGAGAGAAATATGTAGCAGTAATAATAATAATAATAATAATAATAATAATAATAATAATAATAATAATAATAATAATAATAATAATAATAATAATAATAATAATATCTAAAACATTCTCTCTCTCTCTCTCTCTCTCTCTCTCTCTTTCTCCTAGTGCAACCTACACTCATAAATTATTTCTTGCCCCAAAAAAGCTAATGTGGAATAAGACAAACAGTAACAAGTCCGAACATAGCAGTGGATCTTAAACTCCTAGAAACTGGAGACATTACTGTATTCCAGACCTTGGCGTTTGTATACAAAGCTCTTAATACAAACACAAGAGACACGGGCTCATGATATTCAGTTAAGACAGACAGGTAACTTGAGGACACCCTTCTGCTGAACCTCCCGTGCCCAACAGAGTGTCGTCTCACGAGGAACCAAGCACTGGACCCGGCTCTCGGACACAGTTAAAAACAAACCATTACATTCCTTTAAATTACTGATAAAACAACACTTAACAAGTAATTATTCATTGTATTTATTAGTTTTCAAATTGTAATCAGCTCTACTATTATAAACATATGTAATTGTTTGTAATTTGTAATAGTTATTATTATTATTATTATTATTATTTACTTTTGTTATTGATATAATTCTTTTTTGCATGTATCTATAATTTGATTGGGTTAAAGTTATGAATTACTTACTAAATAATTATGTACTGTCTTTTTCTTTTTTTTTTCATGATAGCTGAATAAAACACTGGTCTTAAACCTTAGTGTAAAATATTCATTAGTCCACAAAGACCTTGTGCTCCATGGACTGGCCATCACATATCAGAATGTCTATATACCAGTCTGTCTGTATATATTAACACCAATATATATCATTTAATCAATCAATCACTCTGTAAGGAAAATATAGACAAATAAATACAATAACAACAGATGTATATACACTCTCTCTCTCTCTCACCTGCTGAGGAGGGAGATAAGCCAAGCCACAGCTAACCCAGGTGTGTGTGGCCCACCTCCACCTCCCATCACCCCCGCTGGCAGCACCGCAGGGGGGCAGGAGGGGGTGAGGGATGACTGGGCAGGGGTCACAGGGAGAGGGGTGGCTGGGGCAGGGGTCTGGGGCTGGGGTCGGGGGAAAGCCTGGGACTCCGACCACTTGCATGACCCGACCAACTCCAACAACTTCTGCCCTTAATACCTGCGTGTTGTCAGCTGGAACAACCTGAGAGGAAGGAGGTGCTCAGAAGTAGTAGTAGTAGTAGTAAGATTGATTTTCTATCTCTGTCTCTCCTTTCTGTATGTAAAAAACTTTCTCTCTCTCTCTCTCTCTCTCTCTCTCACCTGTATGACATTCCCTGCCTGCACTATCATGGGGAAGTGGGGCTGCGGGGCTGAGGCATCTTGGGGCAACACCTGAAGCATGTTCCCCACTCGAATAACCCTTGTTGTGGCGGTGGTGGCAGTGGTGGTGGTGGCGTCAGTCCCCTCGGCTGCATCGTAAGGTACTGGAACTGTTGGGAGGAGGGGGGTTAGTTTGGGCAGCCACGCCCCGGGGACTTAGCCTTGGGAGGAGAGCGTGCCCAAAGGGGGGCAGGGACCGGTTCTTGTAGGGGCTGCGGGCACACGCGGGAGGGCGGCCCTGGGGAGAAAGCTACTAGATTCGTTCAAAGCATATCTAAACCTAACAGAACACTATTTACAAATAAACCCACCTGTTATAATTAGCTTGTGCAACAGTTTGAGGGCGAAGGTAAGGAGTGAGGAGCCACTGCTTACAGGGATAGCCACTGTCCCCGGGAAGGTAGCATCCTGCAGGTACATGTTGTTCCTCAAACATCAGTTTGAGTGCTGACTTATCTAGTATTCTTGCATCGTTGACTGAGCCAGGCCACCTTGCCACAATGTCAAGAATCTTATAGTGAGCATCAAATACTACTTGCACATTTATGCTGTGATAGCGTTTCCTGTTCACATATACATGTTCATCGACATGAGGAGACACAATTCTTATATGAGTGCCATCAATCACTCCCACAACACCGGGAAACTGAGTTACTTGCATGAACTCTGCCTGTTTTTGCTGCACTTCACGCTGGGTGTGAGGGAAAGCCACGAACTGGCAGATTACTTCTGGGTCAGCCAGTGCATCAATGTCTGTGATATTGCACGGCTGATAGTGGGCTGCGTTGTTCCAAAATCATCACAACTGCACTGTTGCATTTTTCCTGTGGCTAAATATCGTAATGTGATGGCCACCATCTCAGGGGTCAAGGCTCTATTTCTTTCAGTTTTACTTTGCAGCTTGTCTCTCACTATATCAGTCACTGCAACAATACCAGCACGGTCCAATCTGAATCTTTTCAGTAACTCAGCATCGTCGTACTCAGCGAAAATATCTCTTCTCACTCTGTAGGTGCGCCGCTGACGTTGTTGTGCCGCCTTCCTGCTAACGGCTGGGTTCATCATGCTCTAAATAAATTTTCCACCTACCTTTAATAATCTGTTGGAGGTAACTTGTGGAAAGAGAAAAAAAGTGCATTATTTTTATGCAATAATATTTTTAATTTTTGAACTTGAAAATGCAATATACTTTAATCCAGAGATTTAAAAAGTGAACATACGTTTTAACCCAGCGGGTGCTGTAAACAGTACGTTGGCGGTTCACACCAGTTCAGAAGTAAGGTATCTTAAATTGCACTCGACAATGTTGTGAATACTTTAAAATGCTTGAAGCCATACTTGATGCCTTCCATAACGTGTAAAGTAAGAAGTTAGCCTGTGTTAAAAAGTGGTGATCCCTGCAGATTACCAAGGCATCCAGTCTCCCAGCAAGTGCCAAGAGGCATTCATTCAATGCTCCGCTGACACCAATTTGCCCAAAGGTATGCATTATATGTGGAAAGTACATTACGTACGGTGTAGAGGTGGTTGTCTAGTGATATAAATGGTAAGGTGGTGGTGCTGGTGATTGTGATGGTACTACACTGTTATTACCGTATGTCAGTATATTGAGGCTTGATATCACTTTTATTAATGTGCCAGTATTTCATTACCTATCTTATGAAATAACACTAGCTCTTGATATATTCTTTTCTACAAACCTTTAACAATAATTGAAACGTTTTTTTTAAATTGAATTCAATGCCTTTTCTTATTGATGAAAATAGGAAATAATTATGGCTACCACTGGCTAGACACGCCATACCTTGCCTTGAGTTTAGGTATGGTTAGGTTAGGTTTGATATGGTTGGGTGTAGTTAGGTTAGTTTTGGGTATGGTTAGATTACACCAAGTACAGTTAGGTTAGTTTGGGTGTGGTTAGGTTTGGATGTGGTTAAGTTAGTTTAGGTATGGTTAGATTACAGCAGGTATGGTTAGGTTAGTTTTGGTGTGGTCAAGTTAGTTTAGGTATGGTTAGGTTACAGCAGGTATGGTTAGGTTAGTTTTGGTGTGGTTAAGTTAGTTTAGGTATGGTTAGAACCTTGGACAAAAAATGAGGAACATCACTGAACCAAAAGATTTTTATTTATTTATTTATTTATTTATTTTATTTATTTATTTATTTATTTATTTAATTTTCTTTTAATATTTCAATGAAAATTAGCAGTATTACTTATATCTGTCGACTTTCCAAGAGGGTTAGAGAATGCCTCAAGCCATTTGTAAGATAAGATTACACGTAAATTGCTTGGTTTAAGAGAAACTGGCATGTTAGTAAAATGAATCTTTACTGTCATGTGAATCAATATTTATAAATACAAAAAGTTTAAATCTCCAAGAACAACCTGTGTTTTACAGTAATGTGGGTAGCCCACATGGGACCCATAAAGTAGCCCACAAAACACCCACATGCCTCCCATTATCCAATGTTGGCTGGGTATATATATATATATATATATATATATATATATATATATATATATATATATATATATATATATATATATATATATATATATGAGGAGGCAGTAGACATCTGCCTAAATGATAATTACTACCAGTGAGGTCTAAAGCACTGTTCAGGGGGTGCTGTGAACTTATCATTAAACCCAGCTGTGACCTCGCTGAACGTTTCCCTTTGTGTCTCACAACACAAGGGGGCAGTCATAGCCTGCCCTCTAAAGACAACTCTCTTCCTCCACACAAAACTACAAGCACCTAATAACACACACACCCTTCACTCAAAAATTTTAAAATCATCGTGGCGACTCCTACACCAGCCTCGTAGTCCCCATCTGGGGAGGGGACCATAAATGTCCCCAGGTCAGACTGCCTTTCTGTCAAAGACCCTAAGTGTCTTGACACCCCCCTCAACTTTTTCTTCATTAACTTCTGCAACATTCGCAGTCAAAGATCTAATTTTCAATCTGTAGAACACCACTTCTCCTCTTCTAAACCTCATCTTCTTTTCCTCACTGAAACTCAGGTGTCTGAGGCAACTGACAGTAGCTCCTTTTCTGTTCCCTCTTACTTTCTCTATCCTCATTTTCAGTCCAAAGCTGGATGCTGCATTTATGTGCACAATGATTTAACCTGCTCTCGTGCCCACGCTCTTGAATCTTCTGAGTTTTCCACCATCTGGCTACGACTACAGAGTCACTCTCATACTAAATTTATCTGTGCTGTATACCTCTCACCTAACTCCTCTGATTATAAGAAATTCTTTAACTACTTAACTTCCAAAGTGGAGCACATTCTGACCCTCTTCCCTTTTGCAGAGATCTCCATTCTTGGAGACTTCAATGTTCACCACCAGCTTTGGCTTTCCTCTCCCTTCACTGACCATCCTGGTGAACTAGCCTACAACTTTGCTATCCTCCATGACCTAGAGCAATTGGTGCAACACCCTACTCGTATTCCTGACTGTCTTGGAGATACACCCAACATTCTTGACCTTTTCCCCCAGCCTCAGCCCCAGCCCCAGCCTTTTCATCCCAGCCTCTCCCAGTGTATCCTAGCCTCTCCCAGTCCATCCCAGCCTCTCTCAGTGCATTCCAGCCTCTCCCAGTCCATCCCAGCCTCTCCCAGTCCATCCCAGCCTCTCTCAGTGCATTCCAGCCTCTCCCAGTCCATCCCAGCCTCTTCCCAGTCCATCCCAGCCTCTCCCAGTGCATCCTAGACTCTCCCAGTCCATCCCAGCCTCTCCCAGTCCATCCCAGCCTCTCCCAGTGCATTTCAGCCTCTCCCAGTCCATCCCAGCCTCTCTCAGTGCATTCCAGCCTCTCCCAGTCCATCCCAGCCTCTCCCAGTGCATCCTAGCTTCTCCCAGTCCATCCCAGCCTCTCTCAGTGCATTCCAGCCTCTCCCCAGTCCATCCCAGCCTCTCCCAGGTGATAATAAAGCAATTTGGATTTAGGAAAGGGAGATTGTGTTACAAACTTACTGAGTTACACTTAGATCTATAGAATAACTGTTATCAAATGGCATATAACATTTTATGTTATATGCCATAATTTATTATGGCATATAACAGATTATTATTACAGATGCCATTTCTTAAAGAAATGGCATCGGTTTTTTTTTTTTTTTTTTTTTTTTTATTATTCTCTTTCTCTCTCTCCCCTCCCTAAGGCAGTGCTCCTCTTACAAAGAAAAAATAAATAATTAAATAAAATAATTAATTTACAAATCAAGGGCTGGATTTGTGTCTGTGGAGGCCTGTGAGCAGCCTGAGTGTGGAGGCCATCTACCTGAAATATTTATATTAATATTTTTGTATCTGTATTCCATGCAGTTTTTAATACATATAATATATTATAGTGAAAGGAACATATTTATTTAGTGTAAATGAAACAAGTGGTTATTTTGATAGTAATAAAAAAAATATTTAGTTCATAGAAAAACTAGTGTTTGATTAATTTAAGTTTCTTTCACTTACAGAATATTTATGTGGGAGACTCCTCAGATTGTGGAGACCCCAGATTGTGGAGGCTCCTGGGCAGCTGGTCTTTTTGTGGACTCCTAAATCTGGCACTGAACAAAATTCTCTCTCTCTCTCTCCTCTCTCTCTCTCTCTCTCCTCTCTCTCTCTCTCTCTCTCTCTCTCTCTCTCTCTCTCTCTCTCTTCTCTCTCTCTCTCTCTCTCTCTCTCTCTCTCTCTCTCTCTCTCTCTCTCTCTCTCTCTCTCTCTCTCTCTCTCTCTCTCTCTCTCTCTCTCTCTCTCTCTCTCTCTCTCTCTCTCTCTCTCTCTCTCTCTCTCTCTCTCTCTCTCTCAACCACTGGATGGTATATCAGTTCACACAGCAAGAAGCCAAGGACCCACCGAGGCTGTCACTTGGAAGAGGTCATTGTTGTTGCATCCAGCATCCCAGCCTGACTGCCTAGACAGGTCCCGCAGGTTGCTGAATGGCAGAGGTGCAGGCTGCTCCACAGCAAGATGTGAGACCAGTGTGGCAGAGTATGATGTGTACACAAATGAGGGACACACTGTAGCCAACCCAGTAGATTACCCGTGCTGCAGTGCTGATTGGGTAGGTGTTGGAGCCTGCAGGAGGAAGAGGAGGAGGGAAAGATGCCATGAAAAGGCAATTTTAAGACATGGAGGATGATGCAAAGGCAATTTAAAATCTTTGAAAGTAACACATCTTTTTAAATTTAAAAATGTAGAAAAGACCATTTTAAAATGTTTCAGAGATGAAAATGCAATTTAAGAGTTTTTCTCATCATTTCTAAAAGATTTATATCTCATATCTTACTAAGAAAACTGTTGATATCATCATATGAAGAGAACTACTGATAAAATTAAATACATTACTTGATATCCATATCAGTCATATTAACACCATTTGCTTATATTGCTCATGCCAGAACTAATTCAAGTTAATATCAGCTCAATTATGAAAATACACCAGGTATCATGTAAAGTTTCCCAGTTTTAAATCTATACTTTAATAACTGTCTTTCTGTATTCCCATCTTATCAAACATTAAACACCACTACCCTTGCATTCAACTTAGTCTCATACCCCAACAGGTCCTCACCCTGCTGTAGGAGGGCTGGCAACATGTACCAGCCATCTTACCAAACACTAAATGCTCCAACACTTGAACTGACCAATCTTACACCTCAACAGGTCCTCACCTTGTTGTAGGAGAGCTGACAACATGTACCAGCCAGCAGCAACTCCCATGCTAACAGGCTTCTCCCCCGTGGGTATGTAGCACCTCTGGAGTCGCTCGATGAAGAAGAGGATGCTGGCGAGGCCTGTCGTGTTAGCCGGGATGCGCCGGTAACAGAGCTGTGTCCGTTGGGGTTGTGTAGGCAAGCATCTTCTTGGCAAGATCCTCGTAGGTGGCCGCAAACAGTTTACGGCTGTGGGATGAGAACTTGTCTTGTGAATGTGACGTTGGGGTGAGTGTTAATCTGATTTTGTGTTACTATGTTCTGTGGGGAGTGGGTGTTAATGTGATTTTTTGTTAACTGAATGCTGTGTCTGACCACCTGAGGTGTAGTATGGTGGGCCACAAGATTGTCCCCTTTCCACTAGGGGCTGACAGATGATATTAAGAGTGTGAATGTGTGTGTGGTGTTAACGTGCTGGAGTGTGCACAGCCAGGAGTGTTTTGGGGAATGAAAATAAAAGGAGTTATGGATGTTTAAAAATGCATCTTTTGAGAGCTAAGTATACAAGAAAGTTGGTGTGTTTGGGGAATGAGTAAACAATGAAGAAATGTTTTGAGGAACTGGGTGTGCAGAGGCAGGAGTGTTTGGAGAATGAGAATACAGGAAGACAGGAATGATTTGGGAATAAGTGTACAAGAAAGGAGTGTTTTGAGTGACAATATATAAGGAAGAGGTGTTTTGAAAATGAGAGTACAAGGAATGAGCATTTTGGGAGTTAATATACAAGGAAGCAAGTATTTAAGGGACTCAAGTATACAAGATTATTTTCCTGTCATATGTCATTATACAGTGTTTTTTCTTTGTTATATACATCATTCCCTTTCACTTTTCATATCTTGTGTTCTCGTCATTCTGATGTAATGTTACAGATAGAGAATGTTTGGTGTCAAATTGTCACTAATTTCATATGTGTATAAACTTTCATTTACTTGACTTTTTTTTTACTATTACTACTATATTTGCTTGCTTTTTAAACAAGTCTTTTCTTTCAGAGGAGGGAAGCACAGGGGAGGAGGAGGACGAGGAGGAAGAGAGTGAAGAGTCACAAGAGGAGGAGGAAGGTGGAAAGAAAGAGGAAGGAGAGGAGGAGGAGGAGGAGGAGGAGGAAGATGGAGAAGGAAAGGAGAAAGATAAGAAGGAAGGCAATGTAGAATGGAGGCGTCCTTGGTTTATGTTCAGTAAAGCCCCGTATTCTTGTCATGGCAATGTACGAGAATGTAGAATGGAGGCGTCCTTGGTTTATGTTCAGTAAAGCCCTGTATTCTTGTCATGGCAATGTAGAATGGAGACGTCATTGGTCACATACTGTTCTAATGTATGTGCACTTGCCACGCTGTTCACCAGGCAAAAGGCGTTGCAGAAAGAGCGCGAGATCACTGTGTTGTGGGAGAAGGACAGAGTCCCTTAGTGGTCAGCTGGTGACGGTCCACAACCACAGCCACTTTGAAGAGAATGGCCTGAGCCACGACCACCTTGCTCAAGAAAATATCACGTTGACAGAGCTGATTAAACAACTAGAAGATAAGCTCAAACTTTCAAAGGTACACCACAAGTGTCTTTGTATATTAGTTTGGTTTACTTTGTAAGATTAATCATTACTGAAAACAATACATGGAGTACGTGAGGTTGTGTGTTTGTTTATGCATAGAGACAGTTTCCTTAAAAATGGGTGGAGAGTACTATGGTGCTTTAGATGTGGAAGGATGAGTGGAAGGAATGCTTGGAGTGTGCAAGGCTCAAGTGTATGCAGAAGAGCACTGACAGGAGTGTGAGGACTACTCTGTCATGACCGTGTCTTTAAGACATGAACAAATGATGCAGTGTTGGAATCATGAAGGTGTAAAAATGCAGGATATGGATGGGATGTCGTGATTTCTGGCATCTAGCCAAAAATATCTCCAATAACTTTGCTTCTTCTTCTTTCCCCTCCTCTATTTCAACCAGATGGCACCACTGCTATCACATCTATTTCTAAAGCTGAACTCTTTGCTCAAACCTTTGCTAAAAACTCTACCTTGGACGATTCTAGGCTTGTTCCTCCCTCTCATCCACCCTCTGACTACTTCATGCCACGTATTAAAATTCTTCGCAATGATGTTTTCCATGCCCTCGCTGGCCTAAACCCTCGGAAGGCTTATGGACCTGATGGGGTCCCTCCTATTGTTCTCCGAAACTGTGCCTCCGTGCTTGCACCTTGCCTAGTCAAACTCTTTCAGCTCTGTCTGTCAACATCTACCTTTCCTTCTTGCTGGAAGTTTGCCTACATTCAACCTGTTCCTAAAAAGGGTGACAGTTCTAATCCCTCAAACTACCGTCCTATTGCTTTAATTTCCTGCCTATCTAAAGTTTTCGAGTCTATCCTCAACAGGAAGATTCTTAAACATCTATCACTTCACAACCTTCTATCTGATCGCCAGTATGGGTTCCGTCAAGGCCGCTCTACTGGTGATCTTCTGGCTTTCCTTACTGAGTCTTGGTCATCCTCTTTTAGAGATTTTGGTGAAACTTTTGCTGTTGCCTTGGACATATCAAAAGCTTTTGATAGAGTCTGGCACAAAGCTTTGATTTCCAAACTACCTTCCTACTGTTTCTATCCTTCTCTCTGTAACTTCATCTCAAGTTTCCTTTCTGACCGTTCTATTGCTGCTGTGGTAGACGGTCACTGTTCTTCTCCTAAATCTATTAACAGTGGTGTTCCTCAGGGTTCTGTCCTGTCACCAACTCTCTTATTATTCATTAAAGACCTTCTAAACCAAACTTCTTGTCCTATCCACTCCTACGCTGATGATACCACCCTGCACTTTTCCACGTCTTTTCATAGACGTCCAACCCTTCAGGAGGTAAACATAGCACGCAGGGAAGCCACAGAACGCCTGACTTCTGATCTTTCAAAAATTTCTGATTGGGGCAGAGCAAACTTGGTATTGTTTCAATGCCTCAAAAACTCAATTCCTCCATCTATCAACTCGACACAACCTTCCAGACAACTATCCCCTCTTCTTCAATGACACTCAACTGTCCCCCTCTTCTACACTGAACATCCTCGGTCTGTCCTTTACTTATAATCTGAACTGGAAACTTCACATCTCATCTCTAGCTAAAACAGCTTCTATGAAGTTGGGTGTTCTGAGACGCCTCCGCCAGTTTTTCTCACCCCCCCAGCTGCTAACTCTGTACAAGGGCCTTATCCGTCCATGTATGGAGTATGCTTCACATGTCTGGGGGGGTTCCACTCATACTGCTCTTCTAGACAGGGTGGAATCAAAAGCTTTTCCATCTCATCAACTGCTCTCCTCTAACTGACTGTCTTCAGCCTCTCTCTCACCGCCGCAATGTTGCATCTCTAGCTGTCTTCTACCGCTATTTTTATGCGAACTGCTCTTCTGATCTTGCTAACTGCATGCCTCCCCCTCCTTCCACGGCCTCGCTGCACAAGACTTTCTTCTTTCTCTCACCCCTATTCTGTCCACCTCTCTAACGCAAGAGTTAACCAGTATTCTCAATCATTCATCCCTTTCTCTGGTAAACTCTGGAACTCCCTGCCTGCTTCTGTATTTCCACCTTCCTATGACTTGAATTCCTTCAAGAGGGAGGTTTCAAGACACTTATCCACCAATTTTTGGCCACTGCCTTGACCCTTTTACGGGACTGGCATTTCAGTGGGCATTTTTTTTTATTGATTTTTGTTGCCCTTGGCCAGTGTCCTTCTTACATAAAAAAGAAAAAAAAAACACCTGTGACCCCTTCTCTTCTCCTCCCTCTCCCTGTCTGATGTTTTCTCCTCTTGTGACCCCTTCTCTTCTCCTCCCTCTCCCTGTCTGATGGCTTCTCTTCCTCTTCTGCCTCCTCTTCGTCCTCCTCTTCCTCCAGGTGCCTCTTTTTTCCTCTTCCATTCAGCCATTTGTGACCCCTTCTCTTCTCCTCCCTCTCCCTGTCTGATGGCTTCTCCCCTTCCTCTTCTACCTCTTCTAGGACTGTCTGGACCACCTCCCCGCGCTCTCCCAGGGCCATGCTAATATCTGACACCCTCCGAGACACCTGCAAGTGAGGCTCTTCCTCTTCTAGCACTGTCTGGACCACCTCCCCGCGCTCTTCCAGGGCCACGCTAATATCTGACACCCTCCGAGACACATGCAAGTGAGGCTGAGGCTCTCTCTCTCTCTCTCTCTCTCTCTCTCTCTCTCTCTCTCTCTCTCTCTCTCTCTCTCTCTCTCTCTCTCTCTCTCTCTCTCTCTCTCTCTCTCTCTCTCTCTCTCTCTCTCTCTCTCTCTCTCTCTCTCTCTCTCTCTCTCTCTCTCTCTCTCTCTCTCTCTCTCTCTCTCTCTCTCTCTCTCTCTCTCTCTCTCTCTCTCTCTCTCTCTCTCTCTCTCTCTCTCTCTCTCTCTCTCTCTCTCTCTCTCTCTCTCTCTCTCTCTCTCTCTCTCTCTCTCTCTCTCTCTCTCTCTCTCTCTCTCTCTCTCTCTCTCTCTCTCTCTCTCTCTCTCTCTCTCTCTCTCTCTCTCTCTCTCTCTCTCTCTCTCTCTCTCTCTCTCTCTCTCTCTCTCTCTCTCTCTCTCTCTCTCTCTCTCTCTCTCTCTCTCTCTCTCTCTCTCTCTCTCTCTCTCTCTCTCTCTCTCTCTCTCTCTCTCTCTCTCTCTCTCTCTCTCTCTCTCTCTCTCTCTCTCTCTCTCTCTCTCTCTCCTCCAGCAGCTGACTCAAGTTCACCTTCTCCAGCAGCTGACTCAAGTTCACCTCCTCTAGCAGCTGACTCAAGTTCACCTCCTCTAGCAGCTGACTCAAGTTCACCTCCTCTAGCAGCTGACTCAAGTTCACCTCCTCTAGCAGCTGACTCAAGTTCACCTCTAGCAGCTGACTCAAGTTCACCTCCTCTAGCAGCTGACTCAAGTTCACCTCCTCTAGCAGCTGACTCAAGTTCACCTCCTCCAGCAGCTGACTCAAGTTCACCTTCTCCAGCAGCTGACTCAAGTTCACCTCCTCTAGCAGCTGACTCAAGTTCACCTCCTCCAGCAGCTGACTCAAGTTCACCTCCTCTAGCAGCTGACTCAAGTTCACCTCCTTCAGCAGCTGACTCAAGTTCACCTCCTCCAGCAGCTGACTCAAGTTCACCTCCTCCAGCAGCTGACTCAAGTTCACCTCCTCCAGCAGCTGACTCAAGTTCACCTCCTCCAGCAGCTGACTCAAGTTCACCTCCTCCAGCAGCTGACTCATGTGTGGTGGAGTGGCTGAGGCAGTGGCAGCAGTCGGGGTTGAGTGTGGTACACTCAACCTGCTGAGAGAGAGAGAGAGAGAGAGAGAGAGAGAGAGAGAGAGAGAGGGGGGGGGGGGAAGGGATCTCGTGACAAGACACTGAAGGAGGCGGTGATGGTCTGAAAGGTGGAATTAATATATAACTCGTAAGATTGGGTTGGATACGAAAGGATTAGATTGGGTAGGTGTGATTAGGTTGGTGAGATGTTGATGAACAGGTGACGTAGTTAATTAAGAGATGAATATGCTGACCAGATCTGAGGTTATTTGCATGTCCTGGTGAAAATACGCTTAACTAATTGGCGAGAGTGTTAAGCTGCAAAGGTGATTAGACTGTAGGTAGCGTAATTAAGCTTGTCAGGAGAGAGAAGGCACAACCCACATCCGCGTAGACCTATACATGTCCATAACCCACGCCCACACGCACGCCTACGCACTCACACGCGCCCACGCACTCATCTTATGCCCACCGACTCACGCCCGCGCCGCCCACCACCTCACACACATAATCTATTTATATATTTATCTCTCTGTGCTTTCACATGGGTAATGCAAGGCTGAGGTTACCGTATCGTGCACCACTGAAGAGGTTGAAGTGGGTGTGAGGCTTATTACTGAATAAATGTGCGTGAGCCTGTACTTCACTGAGTGCACTTGGTCATGAAACAATGGTGGACGAAATCATGCTGCTGCTGTGTTCCTCGGGGTGGGTAATTGACATAAGCATCTAACTGAGAACCACCAAATATTAATACGGCCTAAGGAAAACATTTTTTTTTCTTTTTATTACGAATATCTTGTCTTCCTGCTGTTACAGCTGAGGCAGGGGAAGAGGGGACATATGACTACTAAATACTACGATAGTCAGGTTAAATATCAAAGCAATATAACAGAAGAATGGTATTTAGACGAGACACTGGACCGACCACCACCACCACCACCACCACCTCCTTTTAGCTGATTGAACATTTTCGTAATTTTCTCTTGAAATTTCCTTTACACCATCTGGCAACACAGGCGGGACCCGAGGTGATTGTGCGGGAAAGCGCGATTCTTCCTGTAAGCGTGGTGCTCACAGGATAACATGAAGCTCAAGGTGAAGACAGCGGTACACGAATACGCTGCCAAGTAGAGAGAGGAGTGACAACAAAAACTGGACTCACTGACTCAAAAAAGGTACGTTAGTGGCAAAAAAAAAAAAAAAAAAAAAAAAAAAAAAAAAATATATATATATATATATATATATATATATATATATATATATATATATATATATATATATATATATATATATATATATATATATATATATATATATATATATATATATATATATATATATATATATATATAAGGAAAGAATAATTGTAAAATCGTGCAGTTTTCTACGAGATGAATAGTGAAGAGGTAATTCGTCCCAGTTACATCGATCGCTCTCACCGTTATCAGGTTTGGCTACCAGGCATACATTACATGACTTCGTAAGCGTAATGTTGGTACTGGATGCATGTCATTGACGTATTATTATTATTATTATTATTATTATTATTATTATTATTATTATTATTATTATTATTATTATTATTATTATTACTATTATTGTTGTTGTTGTTGTTGTTGTTGTTGCTGTTGTTGTTGTTGTTGTTGTTGTTGTTATCACCATTATCATCATGAATGTGGAGTTTGAACATTTTAATATCAGTGAAGTTCCTATGACTTCAGGAAAAAAATAAATAAATTCCTGTCTGGGTGATAAGACTGGGATTATTTAATTATTGGTGTGTTTTCCTCCTTCCCTTCTCATACATGTTATTTTTTTCTTCATTGAATAAGCATTAAGTTTTGCTGATGTGCACAGTTACAGAACAGTGATGCAAGAAAGACAAATAAGATGTGAGAATCAGCCATGAATGCGTGTCGTGTTGTATTTTCTTGATAATCGCAATGGTTCCTCAAGTGACGTGGCTTTTTTCCTGTGTACCGTTGGTGGACTAGTCTACTGGGGTGGCAGTTGCCGCGGTCCTCAACACCTACCTCTCCACCTCCCTCTGCCTCTGCTTACAGCACACACACACACACACACAGCTGGTGTTGTAACTCCGCTGTCGTGGGTGTGTGGTGTGTGAGTGGGGTCAGTTCTACTCAAAGATTAGACCCTATTAGGTCTGTGCTCATTATGTAGGCTGGCTGGATGACGACCTTGAATGAATGAACACGTAAAGGAAAACCTGGTGAAAAATGCAGATACGTAGACAGGATACAACTAGGTACTTCATCTATATTCTGATTTTCACTTAGACATGTATGTCTTGACTCGGCTACCTCCACTCGAAGGAGATTATTATCCTACTAGTAAGTATAAAGACAGCTGAACGAGGTACAAGTTATAGCCAGGCTTTGCGTTTCTCCTCCGGTGTTAAGGAGTTTTATATTAATTGTAATATTTATTTGTTCTTTTTTTTTTTTTAGTGTGTGTGTTCAGCTTTTTACAACAGCTGTATTTCTTTCCGTTTCGTCAGCCATGAAGGTTATGACTCCATCGCCACCAACTTCAGCCTCGCGGTGGCGGCCAGTAAGGAATGGCAGCGTGGCGTGGATGCTGTTGATCGCTTGGCTAGTGAAGGTGCTAGAGGCTGGAGTGCCAGGTGGGTGATGAGAGAGAGAGAGAGAGAGAGAGAGAGAGAGATCCTGCTCCATCGGTAAGATTCGCCAGAAGTTACCAATATTGCCAACAGGTCCATAAACGTAGACGTGGGTCCTGTATTACAGGAACAAAATTTATCGAAATGTTATTGTGTGTTGTGTTTGTCAAGGATGAGAGTCTAACTGTCTCTCATCCTTGGTATTAGTGCAATGGTATCTAGCAAAAGCAATCATTTTCTGAAAAGTTATCCTTTTATACGTAGTGTGATCTATTTTCATTCTTCACTTTTCTTTATTAACGCACTCAATGTAATATATATATTAGTGACAGACTCTAGTTTTGATTTGTAGGTTACATATATTTTGCAGCATCAGGATCACGCCTTTCTGAGATCATAATGGCAACACCACACCCGAAGACTCCTATCATCACTACCACTCGGCCCTCCCTCGAGCCATCAGCCCTGCCTACAGGTCGGCCGCCTCCCCTCCACACTCCTGACGGGTACCTACAGTTGACCGTTACGTCTTCTGCGCACCTTCTGTTCTTGTCAGTTAACGATAACGTGGTGAGTACAACAACAACAACAACAACTACTACTACTACTACTACTACTACTACTACTACTACTACTAGTGCTACTACTATATGCTGTCTTTTTAAATATGCTTACAAATGCATCTTTATGATAATACTAAAACTATATAGATTGACATAGTTTTCGTTAATACGGTATAAAAGTCATGTTGAAGCCCAGTCCCACAAGGCTCTGTGATACAAACTCTTCGCGCAAGAGCAGGGCACGTAGGGCTGATGATCTCAAGAGGGAGAAACAAACTCAGTATCCAATCCATTCACTGTTCTTTGCCTACTGCTTCTCTATTACTTTTATGTATACAGAAGCCATAAACAATTGTTTTCATCCCACCTGACGCATTAGAAATATAAGAAGAGTGAAGGAAATTTGAACCACATTTTGTATCTTTTTTCCTCCTCTTCCTCCTCCTCCTCCTCTTCCTCCTCAACTTTTCCTCCTCTCCTCTCCTCTCCTCTCCTCCTCTTCTCTCCTGCTACTACTACTACTACTACTACTACTACTACTACTACTACTACTACTACTACTACTACTACTACTACTACTACTACTATTGCTGTTGTTATTGTATAAACATATCCGAAACTGATATTGCATGGTTTACAAAAGGAGCTTCATCATCTTGTGCGTATCGACGAATACGTGCAGTGTGCGAGGTGTGAGTTGAGCGCGACGCCTCTGCTATTGATCACAGACCGCGGGTGTAGCGCCTGCGTCCTGGCGTAATGCTTGGTTAGAATTCTTGGTATTGCGGCAGCATTAGTGCATGCCTATGAATTTTTATGTAAGGTGAAGTGCACGCATGGATACAGAATGAATGTCGTTATCAGTAAATCATTCAAATACACTGAGTGTAGGTAGCCTAGCTTTCAGGGGAGCGATGAGGATACAAGTTCTAGGGGTTTCTGATATGACTCTAATTTTCATGTGTTTTGCTTCAGTGATGTTTTGGACGAGTGAGTACTTTATTCTTTAACCCTGCTCTTCCTTGTCTCCTCCTTGATCACGCCTCAAGAATGGCAGCATGAATCAAGGTCGTGTTATTTAAGTTTTTGAGCACCAGCGCCTTTTTGTCGCTTTGCGGCATTCCAGTCCACTGTTCCCTTATTATCTCCCGTTTTGGTCATCGAGTAGTAAGATACTTGATATTGAATGATGATGATTATTAATAGAGAGTTTTGGATGGCTTAAGTAAGTCCTTATAATATTCACCGATTAGATTAAGTTAGTTAAGGCAGCCCTGTATTCACGGCATGGGATGCGACATCTGCTGCACCACAGAGAATGCTTCTCTTGGAAGGTGGTTATCATTTCAGTTGTTTTTGTATGGCGAATACTCCATGCTTTTAACGGAATGGCATCTGTGCATCCGTGGAAACTATGCATGATTTATAAAGAGCAGCGATATGCTATTTTGTTAGTAAATATAGGAACTTGGAAAAGACACTTGAACCAAGTCTACCCTAGATTTTTGTTGCTGATCTATTTTCTACAAAACGTTATTCGGACCTGTATTGCACTTATTCCTACTTCATAACTGCTGCTGCTGTTGCTGCCACTGCTAGTGGCAGCAACTGTTACTGTTCTTACTTCCAGGTTATGCAAGTAAGTACAACTCGCGCTAACGTGTCCACTGCACATGATCATTACACTGCATGGGAACAAACCTCGGGACTTTACGTGTTCGTCCTGCACCCGAGCGACGGCCGCGTCATGCTGCATCGGTGAGAGATATTAACTGTTGTCTGTTGAGCCTCACACTGTGTTTATGTATGGTTATCACTCCAAGATTTCCTTGCTGTTGGCAACCGTAGCTCCGAGTAAGGGTGAAGCTTAAATTGATGGTTGTGTTGAGACTGTATATCAAACAAGAGGGTTTTGAATGAGAAACGCAAGTATTATAATTGTAATCTTGTTATATATGTTACGCTTATGTATAATTCTTGGTTACGCCATAAGTATGTTTCTCACTATTAGAGTATACTTTTTTTTTCCTTTATAGTCACTTTTCCTCCCTACATACATCTTCTCTCCCAAAGCTCCCTCCCTTCCTTCCCCTCACTAGAGTGCTGTCCACTGCCATCTTTGGCGAGGGCCTCGAGGTGCCGAGCGTTTTCGCCTCCCTCACGCCTGGACACATCTTAGTACTCGCCATCAAGGTAAGTCTGCCCTCTAGCCTGTACATTATTTGATACTTCATAGAATAGTTCTCTTAAAAAAAAATATTCATCACAGAAATAATTGTGCATATTTATAAAAACTGCAAGTATCTGCTTTCATAAATACAGGAGGAAAAGTGAAATGATGGAACCCTACTTTGTCACAATCCGCTATAAATCTTTAAAAATTTCTCAGCGAGTTTGCCGGAGTGAGAATGAAACTGCAGAGAGAGAGAGAGAGAGAGAGAGAGAGAGAGAGAGAGAGAGAGAGAGAGAGAGAGAGAGAGAGAGAGAGAGACTGGAGGAAAGGCCCTTGAAACGCTGATAACCACAAAGAAGACAATCTAGCATCCCCTTCCTCCTGTAGTGAGTGTGGTCGAGGTGCATTGCTATTTTTTTTTTATCTGCAGAATGACGCTGCCCAGAATTTAAGTAAGAAGAGCCGCCTCTTGCTGTATCGCCTCGGAGTGCTCAGTGTGGGTACCCTGGACAAGCGAGAGTACCTGGCATGGGTGGGCATCATCGGGGGTCCGACGTGGGCTGAGGCGCGCACCCTGGACGCTGAGGTAGAGCTGGGCATGGTGTGGTCCTCGGGCGTGACTCTGGACGTGCTGGTGCCTCGCGTCCTGCACGGTAAGCGAGGGCATGGGCAAAAGAAGGTACAAAGGGATAATTGCAGTTTAATTGCTTAATACAGATACTGAAAACAGCAAGTAAAAATTATACGCCAACAAATCCAAGTAAGTAATGAGTATTAATCTTGGATTAAAGTCCCAACTACTTTAACAGTCAGACTTAAACTGTCTGTTGAATGACAACAAGCTGAAGTCATGTTTCAGACTTTTAGATTTTTATCAGTACATGAACAGCAAGGCTGTATTTGTTTGCTGGGTTCTTGTATTCTATAGAATTGTCTCGACAGTGTTTTGCTAAGTGGATCAGTTTGGAATCTAGACCAGAGATCTTATTTAATAAAGAAATCAAATGAAAACTAAACAACATTCTGAAAAAAAAAAAATGAAAACTAGCGGAGTGGTACTGGGTGAGAAGAGTAGTAAGTGTTGAAAGTATTTGGTGCTTGAAACCTAAGAAAAACAAGTAGTGACCTTCTCCCTCTCTTTCCACAGACAGTTCTTGCTTGGGAGAAAGGCGAGGCATTCGTGAGACAGCCAGGGCTCGTTTCTGCAGCTTATACGATGGCTATGGTAGCTTGTGTTCCTGTCCCAAACCCGCCCCTCTTGTGTATGAGCCCCCGGAGGTGAGTCTTGTGACTGAAGGAAATTAAATTTACGTTCTTGTGCTGCAGAGAGAGAGAGAGAGAGAGAGAGAGAGAGAGAGAGAGAGAGAGAGAGAGAGAGAGAGAGAGAGAGATTTCCAATAATTAATTCAACCATTCATATTAGGAGAGTTATAAGCCGACATCTGGAAGTGCCATACGTTTAGATATTTTACGTTTGACCACTCTGATTTGATGATTAATGAGGTAGTACTTTATCGCCTCTGCCTTGATGGCCATCCCGCAGTTAGAGGATAACACCATCACGGACGTGCCCTTGCTCATCCTGGCCAGCAACAGACCCAACTATTTGTACAGGTGAGACTGTCGGGCAGATCGGGGTGGGAACTTACTGGAGGTGGAATGTTGAGTGAAATGAAAAGGATACAAAAAGAACACTGTTATATATTGATATTCATTTAAATAGAGTTTTTTCCTCAAATTACTTAATATAAGTATTCATCTATTATTCATTCATTTGTTTAATCGTTCTTAAACTCCCTAAACCTCTCGTCTCACCTTAATAAACAGGCTCTAGGTAACCCTTATGCCTCACGTAGTGCTTTTTGTCCGTTAAATAACAGTAATTTGATTATAACACGGTGGGAAGACTGAGAGGGTGATGAGGAAGGCGTGACGCGTGACTGCTATGGTGTGTTGTAGGAGCCTGGTGACGGTGTTGCGTCAGGCGGGGGCATCCAGGGACAGGATTCTCGTGTTAGTAGACGGACATTATCAGCAGGTGGTCGATCTGTTGAATCTCCTCCAAGTGAGTATAGTAGCAGCCACAGCAACAGCAGTGGTAATAGTGGCGGGGAGGTGGTGGTGGTAGCTTGCAAATAAGCACGGACCTTTTACAGCGTTTCAACATCCGTAAATACTCTCTTAGCCTCTTTCTTTCCATTCATATAATTATTATGTTTTCTCTAACGCATACGTTTGATATTATCATGTTCTACTAACATTCCTTTGCTAAAACTTTTATATAATTAGCTACAATAGTTTAGTTACTTCACATCAATAGATTATACTTATTGAGGGATGAAAGTTTTTTTTTTTTTGTCCACAAAGGAAGGGCGTGTGTGGATCATTGCCCGTGTGTTGAGCCGCATGGATGCATCTGTACACTTAAACCACCAAAACACATGCCACTCATCCACGAGCAGCACAGCATTTTTATCATGAAATAGCAGTATCAATATTCAAGTGGTGTGGCCGTGCACTTTCATGATTGCAGGAGGTAGAAAGCGAGTACTAGTAAACTCGTAAACTCGAGATACGAAGTCATGGAGCCATTGCATGCTTTTTTTTTAATTTTTTTATTTATTTATTTATTTTTTTATTTTTTTTTTACTCAGCCTTCCGACTCGTCTGATCCTTGGTGGATTAACTTACCGGCATGTGATATCTTTCCTGTGAGAGGGAGTGGTTAACTTACAGGGGATAGTAGAAATAAAAGTAATAATATAACAGTTACCCTTAACAATAAGGGACTAAAGAAAATTGCATTTCTAAGGGGAACATTTTATTTTTGTGTACTTTTTTTTTCTTTTTTTTTTATAATTATACCAATAGTGAGTAAATTATACCTTTAAATATTATATTAACACTTGTATTATAAAATAAATTTTTAAATAAAGATGATACCTACAAAAAAAATAATTTACGTTCAAGTAAATTTGCACATATAAATACAAGATTAAGAATATATATATATATATATATATATATATATATATATATATATATATATATATATATAGAGGCACTGTGAGGGGTCTACCTGAGACGGAGATTCTGGCTGAGTCACGCCCGGCGGCGCCAATAGGAGAAAATTAACTAAGTAGCAAGACGGACTGCCCGTCATCTATCATCTCAAACTGTACTTCCACTTCCAACTTTAACACACTTCTCTCTCTCAAATTCTTCTTTCATCCAACTTTCCTATACCCAATTCGTTCGTTCGTTGAATATATATATATATATATATGTATATTTTTTTTTTCAAGAAAACCCTCTCTCTCTCTCTCTCTCTCTCTCTCTCTCTCTCTCTCTCTCTCTCTCTCTCTTTTTTCTGCATAGTCTATCATGATTCTTTTTTTAACTATCTTGCATGGGACATTTTTGCCAGAATGAGCCCTCCCAAAGCTTCGATCGAAATTGAATATATGCTCGCTCTAGGTGCATTATTGTATGTTGGCATGGCAAACAGTTCGGCCATGAACAAGTGTTACTGAAGACCACTGGGGTATGGACAGCTTGCATTACTCAGGGGTTTGCCTCGTTGTTGCAGGTCCAGTATGAGGTGCGGACTGCATGGGGCGTGACGGTAGGTGCTAGGATCTCAGATCAGTACCGCTATGCTCTTAGCTTCGTGTTCCGCCGCTTCCCCCACGCACCCAAAGCCATCCTGCTGGAGGAGGATCTGATAGTGGCGCCGGACTTCTTCAGGTATCATTCATATCCTTGCCTTTTCTTCAGGGCAGAATTATAGTCATACATTTCATTCGTTATTTTATAAATTTATTCGTTCATTCACTGCTTACTTAATTCATTCGCGAATTCTTCTGCTCGTCTCTTAATTTTCGCTGGCTTTTCCTTACGTCGCCTCAGTTACTTCAACCAGACGGCGTGGCTGCTGGACGCAGACCCTTCTTTATGCTGCGTGAGTGCCTGGACGGATCTGGGTGGCTTGCACACGGCGCACGATCCCCGCCTGCTGCGCCGCGTGGAGGTACTGCCGGGGCTCGGGTGGATGGTGGGCCGCAGCACCGCTCTCCACCTGCTCTCCATGTGGATGTCCCCAGATCAGGTGAGGAATGGGTGCGTGGTCCTGCTTGCCGCCACTCCCCGCATTCTCTTTATTTTTTGTATTTGTATCTGTTTTTCTCAATATGTCAATCTTTCATATGTCTGTGTCTGCATTTGTCTATCTCCCTATCTCATGCTTTATATTTACGGACATTTTTTTTCTTCTTTTCCTCCCTCTCAACTCGTTTTTTCTCTCCTTAACTTAGTTTCCTCTTTTCTTGTTCTCACCCTCGTCTTTTCTGTCTGTCCTCTCTCTCAACTCTTCCTGTCTCTTCTTAACTTCATCTGACTTCCTGTTTTTCTCCCCTTGTCGATTCTCTCCTTACGCCTTTTCTCGCCTTTCCTCTTCACTCCCCTATCACGTTGTTTTTGCTTCTCCTCGTTGCCTCCCCTCTTCACTTTCTGACCTTCCATCACTCCTTACGTCTTTCCCCTCTTCCGCAGAACCATGACTGGGATATATGGATGCGACAACCTGATGTCCTCGGGGGGCGGGAGTGTGTCATGCCTGATGTGTCTCGCACCTTCCACATCGGGTTCATGGGCTCGCACGCTGCTGGCCTTCTTCACACTGCCTTCTTTGCCTATAAGCCCGTGCCCGTCCTTCCATATGTGCCTTTGCTTAATGTACACAGGTGGGTATGTAAGCCTCACGGTAGTGCCTTCATAGCGAGGAGATTGTTTTACGGTGTTGACTAAAGGAATACTTGTGGCGTAGGTGCGAGATAAAGCGTTTCTGGCTACATGTTTGCATTTTGAGTATCTGACTTCGATCACCTGGATTTATAAACAGCTTTTCCAGTTTATTTTGGTCGTCAGCAACAACGCCATCTCTTCTTTACACGCCTACATCACTCTCATACCTCCTCATTTCTCTTTCTTCTCCCCATGTAGGCTGCAGCAGAGGGAATACGAGGAGGACATCTACAAGTTGCTGGACGGTGAGGTGTTTCTGCTGCAGCCTGGCCTTCACCCGTGCCATCCGGACTACCTGCCTCGGAACTTGACGGTAGGTGTCGTTTTGATACCTTTTAGGGCAAGTAAGGTAAGAATGACGGTGGTGAGGTTTGAGGCAAGAAGGCGAAGGGTGAGAATGTGAACGGAAGGGTATCAGGTTGGGGGGAATGGAGGGGACGGAAGAAAGCAAAGTACGTTTTGTTTATATATCTATTTTTGTTCTTTCCAGGAGCACCCTGTTGTGATTTTTGTGGAGATGACGATGCCTGGAGACTTCTTCGCCTGGCAGTTCCTAGCACGGGTAAGTAATGGCAAGGGTCTTCTCCATAAAGATTACTACTCCTAGCACCTCTTTTTCCTCTCTTTCCTCACTCCTCTTCAGTATGGACATGACCTCTGTGTCGCGGCGCCATAACTCAGTTCCATTGTCTCCTTTCTGCAGTGTCTAGGCGTCTGGGACCTGGACACGCGGGCTCACCACCGGGGACTCTTCCGATTCTTCTTCTACGACACAGAAGTCTTGGTCATTGGTTACCCCTTCAGTGACTACAGGTGTGTGTGTCTGTGGGGGGAGTATAGATTAAAATTTTATGATCCTAGTAGTAGTAGTAGTAGTAGTAGTAGTAGTAGTAGTAGTAGTTGTTGTTGTTGTTGTTGGTTGTTGTTGTTGTTGTTGTTGTTGTTGTAGTAGTAGTAGTAGTTCTAGCTTAATTCATTGGCAAAAAAGAAAAACGTTTGATATTGTTACAAAATTACCACATACAGTACTTCTATTCTCTGGAGGCACCGTCACGAAGTCTTCCATACATGTCTGTAATTGTAGTCATACCTATAGGAGGAGATTTTTAGTTATGGAAGCTCTACCAGGAAAAGAAAACCTATGCATCAGTCGTTAGCAGTTTAACTGGAGTTTACGTCAGCATAAACGTCCACATAATTCTTCAGTAAGGCGCAATCTTAGCAGTTGAACCATTAGCTAACAAGTTTCCCAGAGAGGCGAGCTTGCTTTGTCTGCTAGTTGTGAACATCCCTTAATAAAGTCAACATTTGGGACTTAAGGAGAAAGGCAAGAGGCGTGGCTGTGTTCGGGTGACTCGTATCCTCAGTCTGATACTTGTTCTTGATGACAGCTTCCTGAAGCCGTCTTGGCTCAACATGCTGGAGGTGAACAAAACGGAGGAAGTGGAGAAGCTCAATCTTATGCCCCTGACGCATCGCGCCCGCTTTAGGAGGCCCGCCTTGGAGCGTGACGTGCCCTTCTTGGACGTGCCCACACCTGTCTTCTGAGCGCCTCCTCTAGCCACCGATGTTGCCTTATGCAATGTGGGGGCCTCATGGTGCGACTTCCATGCATATATTACCTCGTTTCACGCGCCTGTGTGACTTTCTGCTCAGAACTGAAGAGACTAAAGAAGCAAGTAGGCTGTTGGACAAGGCTGTGCATAGCGTAGATCTCAATTATTATGTATCATGAGTTCTGCAAGAATTATATATAGTATGAGCCGCAGTCTTAAGACAAGGATGCTTAGATGGTAGCAATAAACCACCCATAGGAAAACATTATTTTACTAGCGAGTAAGTGAAAGATGTTATTTTATTGCTAAACTTACCTGCTCTGTAGCAAGCTGGTCAGGAAGCACTGACAAGGAGTATTATTGACTCTGCCTGAGGGAAGTGCAGCCATGTTTGTACATACGTCCTAAGTGCTGAGAGCTGGATTCTTTGTAATTTATCGTATCATCGAAATTGAATACATTTGTAATGGAACAATAATGTCTTGAAGTCACGCATTTTCATGGATTATCATTTATACCAGAGTGAATTTGTTCAAGCCAAGAGTTCTTGCTGCAGGAACAAGACTACATAAAACGGGAACAGGAATCTAAGAGAGAGAACCAGTCCACGTTAATGTTGTGGTATATTCCATTCAATATACCACGAGTGAGTGAGGAAGGCAATGATGGTGGGGGTTAGGGGAGAAGGAGGGTTGGGAGACAGAGAATAAGATGGAGAGACGTAATAAGGAATGATATAAACAAGCTGGGAGTGCAAGATGATGGAATGGATAGAAACAGATGGAGAAGGATAACTCGAGCGGCTGACCCTGCAATACAGTGTGATTAAGGTCGTATGAAGAAGAAGTGTGCTGTGTGCCTGCAGCTGTTCTGTGAGGTGGGACGTACTACCCAACGACAGAGACGCTTTGCAGAGTGAGGGCCGGTGGTGCGACCCTGACTTAGGCTATAGTGTAGTAGTGTGCCTCGTGTACTGCGGTACTGCTCTGTGTGGGCAATAAAGGCAGGAATGCTAGTGAGCCTGTGTTTTGTTACCCCTTCCTCTCAATAGTTTGTTGAGTTCAGACAGGTGTGTGTGCGTGCCTCGCCCCCACCAGCCAAAAGAGCCCGACCACGACAGCGGTGGTGGATTCCTGTTGTGTGCGCTGACAGTCTTGGGCTGCTGGTGTGGTAATTGTGTACCTGAAGGCGCCTGAAGGCTGGAAAGGGGCGTGCACAACAATAATAAAACTAGATTGCAACCAAATGACACCATCAGCTGGAGACAGAATTCTTCCTTCCTCCAAAGAGGAATCAAACCAAAGGTTTTGTCAAGTTTGTGTTTCTGTGTGAGCGAGAGTGAAAGTGAGAAAGAAAGGAAATCATAAGATCTTTGGTTTGTCGTGATGGTTTTAAATTTGTATGTTTTCTATATGTGCTGAAATTTTTCGTATTTTTCTATCGAAATTTCTTCAACACTATCTGGTAAAGCTGTTGCAATGACTGATACTCGGGAAGATACCTGACATGTAAACAACAAGATGGTGGGTGACACGAAAGCAGTTCCGGGGGGAAATGCTGCCAAAAAGGAGCCTCAGAGCAGTAACCCTTTGTCCAGGAAGATTAATAAGATCCTTGAAACACGTCAGGAAAATGACAAGGTGAGATTGTTAGATATCTTGTAACAGAATTATGGATGAAACGGGAGTGAGGAAAGGTGTCAATTTGTCATTTTCTGGATATATTAATTTTAACGACAAAAGAGGAGTAATATTGAAGTAATGAGAGAAGACTGGATCCATTCCCTCACTAATATTCATATGGGCATTATCAAGGAAGGTGTTCTTAAATACACTTTCTTGCCATGAACGCGTAGTTTTTCTTGTGTCCGTTTGCACTTTTTGTTTTGACAGCGCCAGAACTTCAGATTTAAGTCCAGCAAAGCCACCTTCCCACACCTCCCACAATCTATCTCTTCCAAAATAAGCTTGTGATGGACATACAAGTCAAACAAATCTCTTGTTTTGCCGCAGTAATGGAGACAAAAGTCGACTAATCCAGCATCACAATTTGCACACCTGCCTGAGGTTTTGACATCAAGTAAACTGACTTGGTGCCAGGGCCAGTGCACAAGTCCACACACGTTTTGTCTTTTGATTGGCTGCCCTAAAAGTAGTGTGATGCCACATCATGCCTCCAGTGCACAGGTCTATACATTTTGTGTTGTGATTGGCAGATGTAACATCCAACATACAAACACACACATTACTCTGTGTTCCTTCACAGGAGCTTCATCTGTACGGACTTGTCATCTGTGAGGCACCTTCACATTCAGCTTAAGAGTAAAAAGGAAGTATTCATCAGCATCATGGCATTTCCTTTATAATACATGTATGTAGGTACTTAAGTTGGCCTTATCCTTCTCATCTCAGTCTTAATTTTCCCCCTGACAGGACACAGTGGATGCCCTCAAGGAACTGTCAACTTTCTTCACGGACAACACACTCAGGAGCCGTAGGAACCTGAGAGGAGAGATTGAGAAGCGGAGTGTTGGGATCAGCGAAGTAAGTGTCTTGTTGGTATTCATATTTTTGCTCTTCTTGTTCTTCTTGTTATTGTTCTTCTTATGCAACCCTTCCCATGTTTATATGGAACTTATTATATTTGTGAACAATAATATGAATGCAGTAGTACTTTGGAGAGTTAGGGGAAGAGAGCCTCTCATTGGTGTTAGCTTTGGTTAGATTACAGTGATAACCTCACTGGAATCAACAAGACCTGTTAAGCACAAGTAAGCCAGATATGTTTTGAGCATGGAAAGTGTAGTTTCAGAATGAACATCAGGATCACTGTTGAAATGCAGCATACATCTTTAATTTGATGTTATGTAATCTGCATGTTCTGTCATCAGGCCTAAAAACTGGAAGAATCATTTGAAATAAAAAAAAATAAATAAATAAAAGAAAGTAGATTATCATTACTGCTGTTTGTTCATGATTCTTTTGATGGTAATATCAGACTCATGCTCATTGGCTAGATTACACTAATAATCTTATTAGAATCAAGAAGACCAGTTAAGCAAAGTAGATTACCATTACTGCTGTTTGTTCATGATTCATCTTATGGTAATATCACTCATACTCACAGCTTCATGCCCCTTACAGGAATTTGTCACAGCATTGAGGGATGTGAAGAAAGCAGTGGATGACATACACCGGGAAGTGAGTGCCATGAATGAAGTGTGTGTGGACATGAAGTCTCGACTCCAGGCCACAAAATCAGAGACTCGGCACCTCATCCACCAGACGACCTCACTCCAGAACCAGAGGTGACTCATCTTACTCAATATTCTTCAGAGGGATTTATTATTATTCTTCATTTGCTCTCAAGCCTTTGTACCAGAAAAGGAACAATCTATCTACCTATCTATCTATCTGTATACAAGGCCAGCAATCTCACACAGTATGGCCCAAACATTATACATAACACATTATACATATCACATACTCATACACAACATTCTCACATCTAGCAAATGAATGAAGTGACAAGTTTAGTTAGGCTGGCATCTTTATAACTCCTCTCTTGAAATGGGTATCTTGAATTGATAACTCCTCTCTTAGAATAGTCCAAGATGCTGATCACAGTCATCTTCCACAGCAACAAGGTACGTATGCAGTAAACAGTGGTCAAGGCATTTGTGAGGTGCCAAGTTTAGTTAGGCAAGTGTCTTGATATCTTTTTGCAGCTTCCCTTATTTTTTTGTGTTCTTATGTTCCAAAGATGCTGACTGTTGTCATCTTCCACAGCAACAAGCTACACATGCAGGAGACAGTGGCTGAGGCATTTGTGAGGTGCTTCCAATTGACACCAGATGAGGTAGCCACCATCAAGGGGTCCACCAGAGAGTCTCCCATCACCCCAGAGTTCTTTACCATCCTGGACAAGACACAGAAGATACGCAGCAACACCAAGTACCTCCTGCAGGTCTGTGGTGGGCTGTAGTAGTCTGGGATGGTCTGGGATGGACTGTAGTGGTCTGTGGTGTATTGTGAGGCAGGGTGGTTAGCTGTTTTGCCAAATGATAGAGTACAGAGGCTTGATTCAACTCATCTCTTTATTTTTCATCTCTTTCTATAACACAAAGGCCGGATTCGACTGTTGTATGCTTTATTGTCTCTTTTTATTGTCTCACTTTGGCCTGCATTCTTTAAACACATTCTTCTATGAGGATTGTGTTCAAAAGCCTTAGCAATGATTATATAGTTATTATAGGTGTATTTCTTCTCTGATGGTATGTAATTCTTTTACTAGAGCCTATCAAAAGTAATGTAGATCAGATGCCAGTATACTTAGACCTTTGCTGTTTAAAATTTACTGGATGAAGAACCTCTTTTAACTTCAGTAATAACAAATGCACTTTTTTTCCCACAGACGGGCCACCAAAAGACTGCCTTGGATGTGATGGAGCAAATGAATGTGTGCCGTGAAGCAGGTCTGGAGAGGCTGTACCGCTGGTGTCAGGGGCAGTGTCGCTCCCCAGACCCCTCACCTTTGCTCACACAAGCCTTAGCAGCTCTGCAGGAGAGACCAGTGCTTTTCAAGTGAGCATGTTTCCTTTATTACACACTTCAGTACTGTGTCTTTCTCTTATTCTTGTCTTTGCATGCTCTGATCCTCATTTCCTCCTCAAATTCTCCTCTTATCACACACAGACAGCCTCGTTAGGCCCAGTAGGGCTGTTGCTGTCTGTTCTTTCCTTTGTATTCCTTTGTATTACTTTGTCCTCTTATTCCTATCCTTACTTTCCTTCCGTACAAACCTTAAATGCATCTTCCTTCCAGCCTGGTGGTGGAGGAGTGGGTGGTGGTGAGACGAGGATGGCTGGTGAGGGGCTTCCTGGATGCTCTCACCATAGGAGGACCTGGAGGAGCACCACGACCCATAGAGCTGCAGGCACATGACCCCCTGCGCTACGTGGGGGACATGCTGGCATGGGTGCATCAGGCCCTCCCTTCTGAACGTGAGGCAGCCCAATCACTTTTTGCCAAGTGCTCCAATCTAGGTAAGCTGAAGGATAGAGTGTATATTTGTAATTGAATAGCAGGCCTTCAAACCAGCAACTAACACTGACTCTGCCTTCAGATCCAAAGAACAAACAGTACCCTGAATACCAGCCATTATACCATCAACTGACACTGACTCCCTTCAGACCCAACAGAGCAGACAAGGAGTACTGTGGCCAGCGTATCGGAGAGTGTTTGCCGTCCTCTCAGAACCAGAATTGAGCAGATGATTGTGACAGACCAGCGTCGGGAGGGAGGCAAGAAACCTGTCATGTTGTACAAGATAAGCAACCTCCTCAGATTCTATCACAACACTATTTTGCAGGTACATGCCTTAGCTGGTCAGTTATTCCTGTTTTTTTATCCTTATTTTAAGATGAACATGGCTTGGGTGTAACTCTGTAGCTAGATTTGATATTATTGCCATGTCATTCCTTGCATGCTTGTAAAAAGTTACTAAAAAGGGGGAGTAAGAGCACTGGGTACCCTCTCCTTTGTATCGTTTATTCCTAGGATGAGACAAGATGTTATATGTTGTAGGTGCCGTGTGTCAGCTACCCTGCTTTAATGGGGATATAATAGATAGACTTTAAAATAAGCATTCTTAAGTATACCATTTAATCCTTCCTGTGTTGTTCACTCAGTCACCTCCTGCTCTCCTTCAGTTCTCTTCTACCACTTGTGTCACCATGCTTCCTTTTCAGCATTCTGTTGATATTCATGTTTCTGCTTCCTTTTAATGTTCATCTCATCCCTGCAGGTGACTGATGCAGGACTGCTGGTGGCCACTCTTGATGAACTCCACCAGTTAAGCTACAAGATGTTTATATCAGCACTGCAGAGTCAAGTGAGAACCACGACATCTTTTGTAACATCACTGTCACTTGAGTAGAGTATAATAACATATGTTGAAGTAACACTATATGAAATATTTAGCCAAAATCTTTGTTGTTGAAAGCTGATTACCATCTTTTGAAGTTGATCCAGAATTTTGATTATTTGAAAGGCTGATCACCACCTCTTGTTAAAACTGAGCCAGAATCTTAGTCATTTGAAGGGTTATCACTCTCTTGTCAAAACTGAGCCAGAATCTTATAGTCATTCAAGTTTGATTACCTGTCTTTTGGTGCCACCAGGTGAGCCATGTGAGTGAGAGGATAGAGCCGCCAGGAGAGACACTGGCACCCACACCTGGAGTGGCACGCACCCTGAGTCTGCTCACTGAGGTGGTTACTGCCGCCACTGTGGCTGACGACGCACAGCATGATTTTAAGCAGGTGAGGGAGCCATGGATGGAGAGACAGAGGGATGTATGAAGGGTTGATTTCTCTGTTGTTTATTTATTGATCTACTTTCTGCATTTTTCTCTCAAGTGTGAGATCTCAATGCACTTCCAGAACTTTTTTGTACTATTTTTTTCAAGAGACAATTTAGTTTTTTATTTTTTATTTTTTTATTTTATTTTTTTTCATAGTTATTTTGCATGTAGTGAAGGAAAAATGCTGCTTCACATGTTTGCCAAAGAGACTGGTGTGTAAGACAAGAGGTTATGTGCTTACCGACTGACTGCTTGATTGTCATTTACCAAAGAGCAGCAGCAAGCCTTTATTGCAGCATGAGGGAGAATTGTGGAATTGTGGAGGTGAAGGACAAGGAGAAGAGAAAACAGAAAGAGGAAAAGACAGGTTTTGAAATAGATGGCAAATTTAAGTGTTCTATCCATTACGTCATTGTCTTGTATCCTTTGACAGATTGTGAGTTGTGTGGTGGATCCTCTGATGAATGCGATAAGTGAGAGTGCGACTGGACTGGGTGCAGTGGAGTCTGCTGTGTATCTGCTCAACTGCTTCCACCAGCTGCACTCTACACTTTCCCTCCTCCACACCACTGGGGATAAACTAGAGATGATCCAGGTAAAACATCACCTTTCATTCCTCACCTTCTAATGAATAACTTGATGACAGTTTACCTTGTGATTTTTTTTTTCTACCTCTTACTTTTTATCTTTGTATGATATGGTAAAATAAAATAGATTAACATGAATATCTCAGTGACTTCATGAAGTGATTGCCTGCCTTATTGTGATCCTTTTATGCATGTTACTTGTTAGTTTTCAGCTTTGTGTAGTAAAATGTTATGTTTCATGGTGACATACACATATGTTGAAAACTACCACGTGTAGGTCTGATGGCTTCTTGCAGCTTCCCTTATATTCTTATTCCATTGCTGCTTTTAAAGCTCTACTCAAGTTCTCTCCAGCTTTCCTCATCTAATACAGAAGATGTGTCTTTCCCCTCCAGGGACAGATTGATGCCCAGCTGGACACACTGAGCCAGGAGCAGATCAATGGGGTGTGTCATAGCATGGGAGTGGCCACCATGTACCCACTGATCACCAACCCTCCCACCACACCTCTCTCCCGGCACCCATCGTGTCAGCCTTTGGCCATACAGGCATTCATGGTAACACTCTCTGCATGTTAATATTGACTATTGGCAGCATGGCTAACCTGGGCAGAATGGTTCCTCCCTATCTGATGTCATGCTATACTTTAACTTATGCTCTTTCCCATTGAGCATATTCACCATAAAGCATTGAATTCAGCCATAGTTGCTGGTCTGACTATAGCTGTATGCTGCACTTATGAAAATTACCACTTATGGAGTATTTTTGTTCATACATTAAATCTTACCATTCTCAAAACTATACATTATATTTTCCATAATGCTACACTTCTAAAGTTGGTTTTTGCTTGTAAGTTGTCTGTAGAAATTTGTATTCTAATTTTTTAACATTGTAATCCAAATTTCTATAACTGCATACTTTTTGTCATATAGAAATATACTTTTTTTCAGGTGTTATGATATATTTATAAGTAATAATTATAAAAGTGTCATGTAACAAAGTATGGTTGCCTTTCTTGTGTTGTTCATAAGAGTATAAGGAAATATTAAACACATTCACTTAACTTAAGAGTGAACAGCAGCACACCTTGAAGACTTCAGATCCCTAATACATATGCTCTTCATCCTAGACCAAGCTGGATGGGTTCCTGGCTGCCCCTGACCATCTCATGCTGCCCCACACCAGGCTGCTGCTCTCCTCCTCCTTCAGACGGTCCCTGCAACAGCGCACAGCAGAGGCAGTGTGCACAGTTTACAAGCAGCTGCATGATATAGTCCATAACCCAACCCATGGCTACACAGACCCCAGTTCCCTCCTGCCCAGAGACCCTGAGACTGTGAAAACCCTCCTCTCCTAGCAGGAATGCTCTTGGCTGGGTCACTGTTGTTGATTTGTTGAAGGTTTTGTCCTGTGAGTGGTAGAGTGACAGAATGCATTGTGTGTGCGTGTGTGTGTGTGTGTGTGTGTGGTGAGAGTAACATTAGTTGGGTCAGTCTTTGGTCCTGTTTTTTAATATATTTCTTCTTCTACTTGATGTAGTTTAAAGATATGTTGGTTTAGATTTTGATAGATTTTATTGTGAAATCTCTTACATATGTGTATCTCTATTTCTGTTTGTTTGATGGCAGTTCCATTGGGAGTATTTATATGAAATGTTTACACAACCTATTTGCTTTGCTTTTACTTGTTTCTTTCTGTTAAGATTATCAATAAAAGTTAACCATTTATGAAGTTTGTATCTATGATGCACTGCAAGTTATCAAAGAGAAACTGTTGAGAGAAACTTCCTGAATTAGTGTTAATAAATACTTGCATAGTTAAGAGTGAATGTAAAGTATTATTATCATTAAAACCCACACATTGTATTACTGAAGCTAAGGAAGAATGGGAAGGTTGTGTTGCATGTTAAGTATGGTTTATGGTGATGGAAGTATGAGTACTGGTGGACACTAGACTGAGGTATAAGTCTTTAAAGAGGGTAACCCAAGCAATTTTGGGCAAAACTATCACTTTCTGTGATTCTCCATTTTTGGAGATCATGATGTGTGTGCACTGCCTTGGTGCAATATTCTAACTCAGGCAAGAGGTTTTAAGCCCTTTAATGTGGATGGCAACACAAGGATGGGAGTGAGACTGTGACAGTGGGTGAAGGCAAGGATGGTGTACCGTGTGGAAATGACGTGAAGAATGACTGAGAATGCAAGGAGTGCAAGAAAAGGCATGAAGTCTGGATGTGTGAATGTGCAAGGATAGGGCATTGGGAAATTTGAGGATGTGTGTAAGGAACTGAATGAATGGCATTTCAACATAGTCAGAATGACCGAGACACACTTGAAAGATGATGTGAAATTGGATGGTAGTAAGTATGTGATGATTGGAAAGGAACAGAAAGTTCAAGATAGGGTAGGAGGAGGAGTAACCCTTTTTTTTTTTTGTATAGGAAGGAAAAGAACTTCAGAATAGAAAAGTTGGATATAGGAAACTGTGCCATGAGTGAGCAAATTTTAGCAGCAAAGGTAGAGTGTACAGGTGAGCATGGGAAGTGTGAAACACTGGTGGTGATTGTGGTGTGCATGACAGTTGAGGGAGAGAGAGCAGCAAGAGAGAACAGCAGGAAGTATGGAATATTGAGGAAGATCATAAGAAAGTGAAAGGAGAGAGTAATGATTATGGGAGACATGAATACACACGTAGGTATTTTAGGTGAGCGGATGCATGAGAATGGTGAGATGCTTGATGAGTTTGTGAATGACATGGATGTGGAAGGAAGTGGAAAAGTGAGACAGAGTAGTGAAACTTGTAGGACTGAGTGAACAGAAGAATAAAATGGAACAAAAGAATATTCAGAGTGGTAAAGAGAGAAAGAGACCCCAATGTATGAAAAATGGTATAAGGGAAGCCTGGGTGATGATTTCTTCCGAGCTAGGGCACAGTGTATGTGTGTGAATGCAAGGTGTTAAAGATGGTCTGAGTTCTGCAGCAAAGTATACCGGATGTGTGACATTGGAGAGGATGAGACGGTGGAGCATATGGTGCCGGAGTGTGTGAAGTATGCCAGAGACAGAAATGAGATGATGCAAGTGGTGCAGAGGGAGCTGGGGAAGGTCAGAGTGAAGACAGGAAAGGAATGGATTGGATGGTGTTGCTGCTGGGGATGTGTGGGGAGACGAATGAAAGGATGATTGAGGCAGTGAAGGAGTTCCTGGAAAAGATGTGGTGTATTAAATATAGGAGTTAGTGGTGTGAAGGATGGTGTCTGTTTTCTGTTTGCCGTTTTTCTCTTTTTTCCCTACAGGAGTTGCCGATACTCCTGGACCAGGAGCAGTCCCGAGCCATCTGTAACATTAAAATGAAGATCAAGATCATCGAGATCAAAATCAAGATCATGGCTGTCTTGCTCCGCTCGTCTTTCATCCAAGCATTGCTGCCAGTTTCTAGGTTTGTCATGTTTGCTTTTTCTTACTTTTGTTTTTATATTGTGTTGAGTTTGGTTATTTTTTTTGTAATAGGTCCATTCCCCCATCCTTCCTTCCTTCCCCCAAATTCCGTAAGCAAGCTTGGGGACCTGGTGGGAAAGCGGGGTTTTAGGGTAGGGGAAGCCAAATTAGGCCAAATTTGTACATTCATGAAAAGTTTAAGGGCGAAACGCCATGTTTCGAAAACTGGGGAGACCTCTAGTCTAACCTAACTTACCTACTCTAACTGGGGTGCTTCGCCTTGCCAGTTACGTCAGGCTAGGCTAGGTTAGATTAGCCTGGGTAGGTTAGATTGGTTTAGTTTAGATTAATTTAATTGGGTCAGAGAAGGTGGTGATTTGTGACTGCCGACTGGCGGCCACGGGCGAGCCCTCGAGGGGAGGGGGGGTACATTGCGAGTGAATGTTACTGCTGCTATTTTGTGAAGATGGAACTATTTTCTTTCTGGTGGACTTCAGTCTGTTTTGTATTAATCTACTTTTTGTTTTTAGGTTTTATTATATTTTAAGCCATTACACACTACGTGGTAATAACCTACCTCATTTTGTTCTTCTCACTATTCACATCATTTCTAATGATTACACTACTTGTCGGAAATTAATAATAACGCCACAATAGGCCTGGGAATGCACAGCGCTCTCAACTTTTTCTAAGTCCACAGGTAAACGTAAATGGTGTATTGTTGCCTGAACTTCAGTTGTTAGGTTAGGTTAGGTTAGGTTAGGTTAGGGTTTTATTATAGTTTAAGCCATTACACACTACGTGGTAATAACCTACCTCATTTTGTTCTTCTCACTATTCACATCATTTCTAATGATTACACTACTTGTCAGAAATTAATAATAATGCCGTGGGCTGTGGGTAGAGATTGGGGACATTGGCTTAAACTATAAATTTACCTGTTTTTATTGCAAATCATTAGTCTTTGAAGGGATGGGGCATCAGGGGTAAAAAAATAAAAACTAATGATTTGCTGGAAAAGCATGCAGAGTAATTCAAAATAGGCCAAAAACTACCAGAAAAGAAATAGATAACACCATGGTTTAGAAGCTACAGGACATTTTGATATGAATGTGCTACGAAGTGGTAAGTGGGGGGAGTGAGGGGAGGAGAGGGTAGCAGTGGTGGGTGTTGGCATCATGAGGATGTTACTTGATTACACAACAAGGTTTTCATGAAATAAAGATATAACTGAATTCAATAATGCAGTGTCTTGTTATAGCAAATAATAACTAAAATATAATGAATGTCACAGCGACCACCTGGATGTTGCAGGACATTGTGGCCACTTGCCACTGATGTGCATGCATATTCAAATGTCCTGTAACTTCTGAACCATGGCATTGAAAACATTTCACCATAGAATATTCTCAATTAAAAATGACTTGATCTTTCATTTCTTAGAATATATGACTTTCCTCCCAGGACACTACATGTATATATTTTTATTGGACTGACAAAGAAGAGCATTATTTTTTTTTCATTTGGTTCTCTAGGTTAGCGGCACAACCAGTATGCCTGACTCGACCACTTTGCCGAAAGCCACCAGAAGATTGTGAGCATGGTGGTGATGCCAGACCTGCTGCCACTGTCAAGAATGGTGAAACTAAAGAAAAATCAATTAAATCTCAGAATCTGGAAACCCAGATAGAAGACCATAAGCCACTTCAGGGGACAGAGGGAAAGAAGACTGGAGAGTCTGACTCACATGTCTTAAAACATGAGTCCAGTGTAAAAGAGAAAGCTGCTGCAGAGAAACAAGACAAGAAGACATCTAGCCAGAAGAAACTACATGATCTTCTTTCATCTTTGGCTAGTGTGAGAACACATATGTTTACATAGATTGTGGTGATTTACCTTTCAGAACTGACATTAAAGCCTCTTGTTGATTTTGATTAGATTGAATACATTGCATTTATTCATCTCTTTATCTACCATCTACTGCCTAGCATCCTCAGGGAATGGCCTAAGGAGGTGGTCATGATGAGAAAGTTTCCATTTCTATGAATCCAAACATTTATTTCCTTGCCTGCTCACTCACTCTTCTTATCCTTGCACTACTTTTGCATGCACTCCTTTACCTCCTTCCATCTTCCAAGTGGCTTCCATCTCCTACTGTGACCTTGGAATTTTACTTATGTATGTACCTCTCTTCTAAAACTTAAATAGTGCCTTATCTTTTTTATTTGGCCAGATTACTTTGGTGCATTTTTTCATTCATTCCACCACTCCATAGCTCAATTTGCATAAGATTTCATGCTGCATCTTTGAAAAAAGGTTTTTTATTCTCCTTTATTTTCAATCTACATGCTCCTCTCAGATGGGTAATTTCTACATCATCCACTTGTAGTTGCTGCACCATCTTCTACATCTGAATCTGTTATTATAAGTCAATGAGAGTACTATTCCTGAAGTCCTGCTTACAGTAAATTCTGCTAATAGATTTTGCTTGATAAGTTCCACTTTGCATTATGTGGTAATTAGTACATAATAAATACTATACATCCCAGTGCTGGATGGCATTGATAACCTAGTCTCTTGTTATGTTTTTATAATATTCACAAATATAAATATGTATGTTCATGTTTTATTAGTATTGTAGAATGATGGGTGCACCAGGTGGTCATTTTAAATAGTACAAATATCTTTGTATCATGTTGAAAGTCCCCTAATCTCCAGACTGACCCCATTCCTGTGGAGCCTCAAGTGCAGCTGTCACGTCCCAAAGCTCGGAAGAAGACCAAAACTGCAGGAAAAGGCAAATTATCCCCGGTATCAGAGCCTGACCTTGGTGAGGACTGTACTTGTACCCTCATTACTGTAGGTTTCTTATTACCTAATTGTCATTCATATTGTTAATTTTTGGATGCTGCAATAGTTAACATCTATTTTTAGTCAATGTCTGTTTATGACACAAAACTGGTACAAGTTTAGGTCTTAGTTTAGGTCTAGACACTTAAACATGTGACATTTAAAAAACATGGTGATAAGTAGTGGGTGGTGTTTAGAGACATGTAGATTATTCTTTCACCATGGTACAGGTGTGATGTTTGTTATTGTTTGTTTTAGCTATTTGTTTAATAGGTTGCTGCCTTACATTTGTTGACAGAAGTAAACAAATAAAATCTACTATCTACAAGTAAGATGCAGTGGATGCTGTGCTTACAAACAAAGAAGTGTTAACATGCTGTACTAGTTCTAAGGAACTTTGAGCTTTCTTGTTTGAAATCATAAAATTGTAGGCTGTAATATAAGATTTGATTAGAACCATTTGTTGTAGTGGTGTGCTGCTATTCTTTTAGTAATAATGAAATCTGGGCTCAATTTTTCAGAACCTGAGCTTGTTTTAGCAACCAAAGAAGTGGCTAAAAGTCTTGGTGGGGATGTGAAGGAAACTGAGTCTGAGCTTCTGTCCACCTTGCGCCTCCACTCTTCAGAGACTACCACTGGCACTGCCCCATCTCTCAGGTGAGTGTTGATGCCTCTTGGCTACATTGATGCCATGATATCTGTTTGTGATTGGATTGATACCATTGCAGTACAGTTTAGTTTCTTTTAGGGATCATCATGGGGCCCAAGGAACTGCTGCAATGCTTGTCTTCTTTTGTTGTGCAGGATTTCATGTTAATGTTCCTGATGCCTTTGTTATGGTAGTAGATTAAAGAAGATAATGTATGAAAATTTCTCTTGTCATTTTGGTGTTTATTTATTATGGAGACTGGTATGCCCAGTTTTGTGCAGTGACATTACTTTTGTTGTTATGCAATTTCTATCCTTTTTAGTTTTATATCATGTGAGTAAGATAACCCCAAATTTCTGTAGTTGCATTCTTGTTTAAGCTTGTACCAGTTAGTTAAGATGATACCCATATCAAACTATAAGTGGTATAAGTGAATAATTGCTGGATCTTTCCTGGCAATTCTGTTTCTTGCCTTTATATCTGATCATCTCATTATCATCATCTTCAGTCTCAGCTTAGTAGAGATTGAAGATATAGAATCTTAAACATTCTTCACCTACTTTCAGTTAACGAACCATTGTCTACATTTCTTATATAGATACAATCATATACTACTGAATCTTTTCCTTTGTACATTATTGTTGTCTTATTTGTGAGGTAGAGAGTGGCAACAGTGTCAAACCATCAGACAGCGACTCTTGTTTTGGCAAAATTATCCTGCCTGCTGAAGCTTTTTGATTCTGACCTACACTTTGGCTGAATGGAGTTATATTCTGGTAGACCAGACTTATAAATGAGCTATTATAGTACTGGTGTTCAGCCAAGAATTGATGTAACATAAAGACAGCTCTGATGCATGTGTCTCTTTACACTATTTCACTGCAGTGTTAGTGTTCCAACAAACTTAACTCATGATACACTCCAACCCATTAAGACAGATCACTGTAAGTAAGAATTTGGAAAAGATGAATTATGCAAATTCATGTTTGGCAAATTTTGTGCAGTTTTTTACTCATTCTTGTACTTTTAGATTTTGTAATCAACACTATTTTATTTAGTGAATTTCTTCAGTGTATGTACTTATTGCAGAGTACCTTTTTGATAAAAATACATTTGTGGCAGTTCTTTTATCCTATCGGGTAAATTTCCTTGCCCCACTGACATTAATGGCTGTGCATAATTTCTCTTGTTGCAGTGAATTGTTTGTGGGCATGAAAGTGGAGAGAAAGCCACAATCAGGGATGGAGGAAGTGCCACGTCACCTTCCTTCTGGTACCGAGGTCAGGCAAGGGTACCACATTGACCTGAAAGACCAGCCCCGAGCCCGCAAGCCCTACACTCAGCCTCGGGATTCATCTGTGCCCAGGTTTGTTGAGAGAGGTGTACATTAATGCTATGTGAATTAAGATGGTCTCTTTCTGCTCCCTTCTTTTGATGATTTCAGTATATGCTGTATTTCATGACTTGACCCACTGAAAAGGATGCTCATAATTAGTCTGTGTCCTAAGGGAATACCTCATATCTCCCATAAAAAAAAAAGTTTGTCGTCTTTTGACTTGAAGTTTTGGTTTAAGTTTTTAATGATTATCCTTATTTTGTTTCCAAGGAGCAAGGAAACATGGACCTTCTCTGTGTCTTTACTGAAACATTACTGGTCCAAGGTTTTGGTGGGCCTGTTCCATGTAGCTGCCTTGTGCTGCCCAACATGTTGTACATCATACATTTTAGATAAACTACTGTTATTTTCCAAGTCACAGTATTTTCTCTACACCACACTCTATGTGCAGGACTCATGTTGATCTCTTTGGAGGTCAACCTTTGGGGATATTTAAGAAAAGGGAAGAAGATACCCATGGACCTGCTGCTCCAATATCAGTGTTGCCCACATGGGAGAGATTGTACCTACATGAGCTGGAGCAGAGTATGCAGCATCCTCCTAGTAATGCCTTTGTGGAGATGATACAGTGGACTAAGCAAGGCAAGCTGTGGACCTTCCCCATTGATAATGAAGCAGGTATAGTTATCTCAACACTAACTAGCTTAAGTAAAGTAAATAGTTATACAAATTATTCAAGAAAATGCTCTTTTAATTAGTGTGTCATTTGGCAGTTTTCTGTTGTTGTATTTTTTTGTTCATATTAACAACCAAACATAAATAATTTCTCAATGCCTTCTCCTTCCATCTCAACAGGTTTGGTGGAGGAAATGAAAGTGGGATTCCATGAGCATGTCTTCCTTGAGAGACACTTGGAAGGATGGTGCCCAAAACGTGGCCCCATCAGACACTTCATGGAGCTGGTTTGCACTGGACTCTCAAAGAATCCTCATCTAACTGTGGAGCGAAAACAAGCTCATATTGAATGGTACAAGAACTACTTCAACCAAAAAGAGAAGTTGCTTAAAGAGTTGGGAGCTATAGAGGTTTCATAATTACAATTGGACAATGCTGAGTATTTCAAGGCAAGTTGCCATTCATGTTTCTCTTGTAGAATTTTATTATTGTAAATTTCAGGTTTTATGCACAATGGATGCATGCAGTATTTGCTGGTGGATTAGATACACCTCCACATCACACCCATATTTTATAAGGAGATTTTGAAAAAGAGAAAATGTATTGTGTTTTGAGAGGGGGAGGGGGGGGAATTCATCACTAGATGATGATAAAACTGGATCTGACACAAATGATTGCTTTGCCACAACAGAACCAAGTCTTTGATAAATAGTGTTCAGCGGACTACTTCTGAACACAGATCATCCCATATCCCCTTAACTATATTTCACTACCTCTTCTGTGTTCTGTATTAGATGCAGGGTATTTTTTATTTATTTTTTCCCCATCTAATCCACTAGTAAATGCAGCAGATGCCTGAAGACCTTGTAAATAATCAGAATATTTGATATATTGTTGTTTTCATTTCCCTACCATTCCTTGCCCTTTTCTTTCTTTAATCACCTTTTATAGGCCTTTGCAGCACATACTGTAGAGGATGACTTAATAAAAACAGAGTAAAACAATTAATTAACAAGATTGCCTTTAACAAGATAAAGAAATTAAGTTAAACCCAAGTAATACTTACTCCCAATAATAGACAAATTCTTGGTTTGGGCTAGTAGTGTCGGAAATAGATTGATAGGGATGAAAGGAGAGACAATTGACACATGGTCCTCACACTAAGCTGGTAATTATTATATGCTGTTGACACATTGATTGGTCGCTGACTGGTAACAGAACAAGTTCTGAGCTCTTTCTGTAGGGGAACGGCTGGCTGGGTGACCAGCAGATGGCTGTAGGTGAATAGGTGAATGACACACGCACACACACACACACACACACACACACACACATCAAAGGCATATTTTTTGGGCCAGGTACTTACCTTGGCTATGAAACTGTCATCAGTAAAACAAATCACATTGTTTTCACCTATTGAAACTAAGCACAGGTTTATATCTTCATAGGAGTTTAGAATCAGTCTTGGTGAAATTTAAGGATGGCTTTGTTATTAAGACTGATTTTTGCTCTCAGAAACCAAGCTGCCCATGTGGCTGTTTGACATCAAGCCCACTTCTAGTGTGCCAAGCTGTGATGTGTTTTGTGTGCTGATTGGTTGGTTCTTTGAAGTTACATCCTCTCCTGGGTTGTGTGTGGGCTCCAAAAACAAAGTGATTCATATGGCTGTAAATGACCAACCCTTGAATGAGACTGTCAAATCACAGCTCTCTCTGCAACTGATGAAAAAAGTAATGCTATTGTTATATATATATATATATATATATATATATATATATATATATATATATATATATATATATATATATATATATATATATATATATATATATATATATATATATATATATATATATATATATATATATATATATATATATATATATATATATATATATATATATATATATATATATATATATATATATATAGAAGGCAGATGAGTCTAGATGAACAGCTCAGTGTGACATGTCATTAACATTCTTGTAGTTATGCATGTTTGATACTGATCAAATAATTTTTTTGAATTGTTTCCCCAAAAATATGCTGCCTCTTACAAGATACAGCATCTTGAAAGGCGTGGATAGAAGAGTTAGGTAGCCTGATGGTAAGAGAGAACAAGGTTTGTGAAAGGGAATATTAATTAAATTAGATAAAAAATTTTGAAATTTTGCTGAATGCAAAGAGATGATAAGTGGAGGTGGCTGTGGCAAGGTGCTTCAGCAAGTAAACATGAGGAAAGAAGAGGAAGTGATGAAAACTATTCTTAGTTTTCAAGAACTGGAAAACAGTGAAAATGGATGGAACTAGTGTTGAGGCATTAGACTATGAAAGAAAAATTATAATTGAATGGATGTTCAAGATGTGGAATATCAAATTACCATGAAAGATATTATTATCATTATTACTATTATTACCATTATTATTATTATTATTATTATTATTATTATTATTATTATTATTATTATTATTATTATTATTATTACTGGTAGAAGTAGTAGTAGTAGTAGTGGTAGTAGTAATACTAGCAACAGTATTAGTGTTATCTTTATTGTAGTTACTATCATTATTAACATTCTCTCTCTCTCTCTCTCTCTCTCTCTCTCTCTCTCTCTCTCTCTCTCTCTCTCTCTCTCTCTCTCTCTCTCTCTCTCTCTCTCTCTCTCTCTCTCTCTCTCTCTCTGGACCCAACATCAGTTTCTCCTTTTCCTCTTTCTGCTTACCACGTCTACCTCTCTCCCCCACAGCCTCCTCAGACAGCGGAGATCTTGCGTGAAAGTTGCTTAAGTGTTGGGGTTGTAAGAGTGAAGTGGTGGTGGTGCTGGTGGTGGTAGTGATAATGAGAGTAGTTACGGTGAGGGGATAGCAGTAGTGACAGTGGTTGCAGTGATGACGTAAAAGTATTCACATCAGCCATCTATGTTTATTAACAAGAAAGGAGATAGAAAGATGGAGAGATACTCGTTGTTTTCAAATAGACCACTAGTACATTAGTGGAATGTGTTGGGAGATACAAGTAATGGTGTGGACAGCCCATTCATATAAATCTAAAGAAAACTAATAATTTGATGATAAAAGATGGGCTACTACGAACACACTGGCGTCACAATGCAAATAGATAAATACATTCACGATACATAGTACTGCTATGTTCAATGTAAAAGTAACAGCAGCAACAGGCGTGGTAGTAGTAGTCGCGGAAATGCATGGCTGTCATGGAATAGGTTGGGATAATTATCAGTCATATGTTGATATAAAAGTCAATGATTTACCCAGATTTCATCTGATGAAATATTGCAAAGTCATTGCCAAAGGTAAAGCAACACATGCAAGGAGTAACGATGTGTTGCACCACGTACTACAAGGAAACCATCGAAAATAATTTACAGAATCTTGCATCATTTTATCAGGTTTACTTGAACTAAACACTGAAAAGTCACACATAATAATGCACCTTTAATGCCAATAAGAGAGAGAGAGAGAGAGAGAGAGAGAGAGAGAGAGAGAGAGAGAGAGAGAGAGAGAGAGAGAGAGAGAGAGAGAGAGAGAGAGATTCTCTTTCACTACTATTCCCACAACCACCACCGTCACCTCTTCCTCCTCCTGATTTCCACATTCATGACAGCAACTGTTCTCGTGATTTTATTTAGTCACATTTTTCTTTCCTTCGCACACTCACTTTCAAAACCACGTCATATTCCACTTTCCCAAATTGAGACTCCTCGCCTGCCCACCTGCCTCGGTGAGTGATGCGGGAAACGTGCAATTTACTTAATCCAAGCCAATCCAAACCAGCTTGTTTTTGGCCAAGTGACTCCAACTTCCTGGAATTTGCTATATTTTTGTTCCCCGTGTGTGTGTGTGTGTGTGTGTGTATTTATCTATCTATCTAATGTATCTATCTATCAGTT